>NC_069122.1:8337715-8635215 GCF_026914265.1 Mya arenaria
CACTCATCACCAATTTTGGTCAGAATGTGCATGGTAATAAAATCTTGGACAAGTTTGCTAAGTGCCAGTATCGCTCGTGTCATTCAAAATTATCTCTCTTTAATTATAAAAAAATACCATAACTTTAGAAGCCTTTGTTTAATCAACACCAAATCGTTCTATTTCAACAAATAAAAAATAGTTGCCGAAATAAAATGGGCGAGTTCGTCGTTTAAAAAATAATATAACCGAATATTACTGTATATTTTGTTTTCTCATCTCCATCCTTGGCACAAAATTTGTCTAAATTTCTGGATTAAGGGATGTTCAGTAAAATATCATACATTTAAAACAGCGCTGGTCTATTTTTGGTGTTGCAGTCTTACCAGGTTTGTCAAAATGCTGACTATATTGCTATGCTGGAAGCATAAGACCATTTAAGCTTTTTCAACAATCAACTTGGAAAAAGCTTTCATTGAATTTCAGGAATCAATGAATGAATAATGTTTTACTTCGTGCTTGGTTTATAGTGATTTAGGATTTTAATAAATATACTTTTTCACTGTTTCAAGCATTGAAAATATCAATATGATATTTTCAAATGTTTTGGAATTTTAGCCCCATCATATGTCATATTATTTCCTTTTTGAGGCATGTAATAAATAGAAAAATTGTTTGTTACAGTTTAAGGTCAATATAAATATATTATTGTGAATATAGAGGCATTGACTCCAGAGAGCATTCAATGTGTACAGTGAAAGAATTGTTTTCAATGGTATTGGCAATAGCCGAAAACTTAATTGCCGTATTTTCTAATCAATGCTCCAATCTTCATTTTACAATGCATTTAAAGTTAAAACATGCATAAGACCTCCTTAAAGAAAAATATTGGCTTGCGATCTCCCCACATTGCGCACTAAATGAGCAAGCTTTAATTATATACACATGTAATTTCAGTATCAGCCAGAAATTGAAAATCCCAGTTTCATACATAAATTTTATGTGAAATTTGATAAGTTTATTGCTTTATATTGTTATGATATTTCATACATTCTTCAATGATATTGTTATCTGAGATATATATTAAGCGTTACCTTTTGTGTTTATAATATAATTGATTTATTAAATATAACTATGTTCTTGTTCTGTTTTCAGTCAGTTTGTGTTTGTGGTGGTATTCTCCAGTTTCCTGTGGAAATGTGTTGACTATGGAAAACTGTTTGCCAGCGATCACAAGGTCACGATACACGAGGCCGTCAACCACCAGTGCCTGCAAAGGTAAGTTCTTAAATATCTTGGCCATCTTTCTTAAACTGTATAAAGTAAGGTAAAATATATTTCTGTTCTAAATCCTTAAATGCATTAAGGGGCGTGTACCTGTAGTAAAAGTGATGTTGTGATGTTGCAGTAAAGCCATTGATACATTGACACAAGGATCCCACTTGTATCTTCATGTATTATGTAAAACTGCCCAACGAATTCCAAACAAAAATCCATATTGCCTCGTTTAGTATGTTATTTGTAAATGTTTGAGTCCCAAAGTAAAAATTGGGTCCATTAAAAAACCGATTTTTTTGAAAATTAAAAAAAGCATTTTTTTTTTCTTATAAATAAAAGTGGATGGGTAAATGTATTTTAATATTTGTTTATTTACGCAATTTAAAAAAAAATGCTTTCTTAGAAGAGACACATCATCAAAAAATGTAAATTTTACCACTTTTAGTCGTATACGTTAATATTTGATGAAAGCTTTTATGAGCTCATTTGTTTTTGGAAGAAAAAAGGGCGAGCTATTGTGATAGCATTGTTATTATTTTTTAGCGTCATTGTATTAGTGAAAAAAAACTTAAACCTCGGCTACAACTCTAAAAACATTCAAGATAATTATACAGGATGCCATAGACTAAAGGCACATTCTGCTGCAAAACCCATAATGCTGGCTTAAATAATGGTCAAG
The DNA here is from genome assembly GCF_026914265.1 of Mya arenaria. Classification (NCBI taxonomy): domain Eukaryota; kingdom Metazoa; phylum Mollusca; class Bivalvia; order Myida; family Myidae; genus Mya; species Mya arenaria. The sequence goes on from NC_069122.1 coordinate 8,339,652, forward strand.
TTTTGCCCTTGTTTGAATGAAGGAAAACAGCATTGTCATTCACTCCAAAATGGTCCTGTTATTTTTTAAAACGTTATTTTTCCAGGTTTGATGCCCCGATCATTCTCTGCCTCCTCGTAGCTGGAGCATTCTGGCTGTTCCGTGTTATCAAAGTCTTGTATAATATTTTCCTCTACTATGAGATCCGCTCTTTCTACTTGACGGCGCTGAAAATCTCGCCCGAGGACCTCACGAATATGACCTGGCACGAGGTTCAGACGAGATTGCTTGACGTTCAGAAGGTTCAACAGATGTGTATTCACAAATCTGATCTCACCCAGCTAGATATCTACCACCGCATATTGAGATTTAAAAATTATACCCTAGCCATGGTGAACAAAGATGTGCTTCCGTTAAAGATTCAGCTGCCGTTGGTCGGAGATTAGTAAGTGAAATGTGTTATATGTCTTACATAGGGAAGTGCACCAGGGAAGTTACTCCATATAAAAAATGTAGGTTAAGTCAACCTTATGCTGAGTCATTGTAATATACCATAGATGTCCTATTAGACGATCATGCTGTAGTAGACACGCAGAATTTTATCTTGGGTCTATTTTCAGATTCTAACAATACTTACTTTTAACTCTATTTTCCGATTCTGAGACTTGCTTACTTTTATGATTTGTTCCCATGAAAAGCATAATGTCAGCACCATTAGACATTTAAGGTATGTGTTTTAATTAACACAACATCAGTTGATTGTGTCTCAGTATTTTAATACATTCATGTATCTGTATGTCTTTGACATATGGATCTTTTGCTCTCCTGTTTTTCAAAGAAAATACCTTAAAATCATAGCTATACGTTAGACATTAATACAGGCCAGCATTGGCACTCACTCCACCAGGGTGCTCTTGTTTTTTTTATATTTGAACTTTTTGACATAGAGTCTTGAAACCTCAGGGGAGTGTTGTTGAGATAATGAAGGATTGCCCCAGTGGCTTCGTTTGCAGCTGCACATAGAAAGGGGAGAGTTATGGCCCTTACTAAAAATTGACATTTATATTCAAACTAGTGTCATTCAAATCTCCAAAACTATATAACCTAAAGTCATAAAACCTAGGAAGAATGTTATGGCCCTTGAATTAGCAAAAAATTGGCATTTCTGGACTTATATCCCTCAAAATTTCAAATCTGCTTTACTTAGAGTTTAGAAACCTTGGCGGAATGTTATTTAGGCAATGAAGTTGTGTTTCCCACTGCACTTAGTACAACCAGGGTTTTGGCCCTTCAGTTAGCAAAATTTTGCACTTTTGGACTTGTTGAACTTGTGTCGCCCCATAGCTTCAAAATTATTAGCCATACACTTATGAGATCTTTCAGGAACCCATTTGATGAAGTTTTAGAACAATGATACATTATGGAGATGGACAGTCAAATAATGGCCCTTCCTTATGTGACAAATGCGGCATGTGGGGGCATCTGTATCCTATCGACACAATTTTTAGATTTTGAATGTCTAAGACCTGAAGAGTTATTAAAAAGGAAGCATAAAAGTGTCTACATGGTTAAGACTAAACAGAATTGTATGCTGTTTTCACAGCACTTCACATTAAGTTAACTTAAGAAGAATATTGCATGTAACATTCATTACTCATAAGAAAATTTTAGCACTTGATGTAAATGATAGAAGTCTAATAAGATGATATGATAAGTTTCTTATATTTTATATTTCAGTGTATTTCTAAGCACAGGCCTGAAGTACAATGTAGAATTTCTTCTATTCTGTAAGTTACATGTACTTTGCTTTTTTATGCATACTATTTTGTGTAGCTTCCTTTTTGGATTATAATGTTTGTTATAATTTATATCAGTGCTCCAGCCAGGATTTGAAAAGGGCAGGGTGGAGTTTTGAAAAGGGCAAGCTACATGAGTCGTGATGAGGCGATTGGGGGTGGTTGTAGGAGGGATCCACCCCTGTCACAAGGGGGGGTTTGGGGGTGGTCTCCCCCTAGAATTTGTTTTGTTTTCATACTCAATTTAAATCATTTTCCATGATATCCAGACTTGAACTAAATGGGATTTTTTTTTCTCAAAATTTAGAGGGTGTGTTTGAATTAGAATTTGTCTTTTTGTCCGCGGTAGTATGATTGTACTTGTCTGGAGTCTTCTTTAGTGCAATGTCACATAATATTTTTTGCCTGTGTGTGCACAAACATGAAACTGCTATAAATGCTGTTTATGTTTAAATTTTCCCCTGAAGAGAAAATGGACGAGCATGAAAATTTATTTGTGGTGCACTTGTGCCACAAATGTAGTTTATCTTTGCACTTTGATTAAATACAGAACAGAACAGAACCAATTTTAGGATTTAGTTATAGATGACATGAATTAAAATCTGAATGATTAAGAATGGGCAGAGTGACCAAAGGGAACGAGCCCTTCTTAATCATTTAGATTTTAATTCAGGTCATCTAACTGAGTAAGAATACAACCTCATTGGCTGACACATTGTAAACACAAATTTTGAAGCAGTGATTGTGTATTGGATGGGTGGCAGTAGGCTGACCTTTAAACATCTATATTAGTTTGCTGGTTTGTGCTAGTTTTGCCCACAGAATGCATGTTTTTGATATTTCAGGGGGTCCATGGTCAGCATTTGAGAACAAATGGCATTTAAGAGATGAGTATAAGGACAACAGCTTACATAGACGTAAACAGCTGGCAGAAAAGTAAGTGGAGCCTTGTTATTGGAGCTTATCAACAAACCAAGAGTAAGGCTTGAGCCTAAGGAAAGAGTGGTGTAGTGGTTAAGGTGTCTGCCTCAGAGCCTTGTCATTGATGACCAGCCTGAAGTTACAATACAATTTTGAATAGTAATAAAATTTAGCAAATTCCATCATGAAAACTAAAGTTAGAAAGTTACAATGAAATGAAGATTTGAGGTTTTGCTACTTGAGTCTGAACTCAGACTTGAGACTGTATGTAATCATCTCCCTGGGTCCATATTAACAAACATCTGAGACTGAGACTTAAAAATCAAAACTGCAAATCTTTATTTCATTTTAAAATTGCTTTTGAAGAGCAATAACCGTAAAAAATGCTTCATGTGTTTTAAATAACATATTTTACACATCTTTTGTCTGAAATGATTACCGGTACATCAAAGATACTATGTAACTTGCTGAAAATTTGAAATTGACTTTTCCAGGTCTAAGTCTCAAATTCAGACTTAAGACGTTAGTGGGATATGGACTCCTAGCTATCTTACAGTCTTACTTGTTGTTTTCCGAGACTATCTTGACGTACATGTATACTGATGCTAAGTTTTTGTCATTCATTCTGTTTAAAGTAAACTTGTATTTCTATTAGTCTTAAATGTTGTTTTCACATATTATCTGAGCTTATAAGTTCCTAGGGCTCGCTAACCTGGCCCAATCTCCTGAAATAATCCTATGGCAGATTTGTTTATAAGTGCTTACTATATTCTATATTCTACAGGCTAAAATGTCATTTTCTCCAGATTATCCCAGCGTATACTGTGGCTAGGGCTCGCTAACCTGGCCCAATCTCCTGAAATAATCCTATGGCAGATTCTATATATAGAAATGTTTATACGTGCTTACTAACATCTATATTCTACAGGCTAAAATGTTATTTTCTCCAGATTATCCCAGCGTATACTGTGGCTAGGGCTTGCTAACCTGGCCCTATCTCCTGTCATATTCCTGTGGCAGATTCTATACTCATTCTTCAGATATGCAGAGGTAGGTAAATCTCTTATCTTTTACATACTGAGTCTTACAAATCAATTGCCCGATGCACTCACCAATGATATGGTGGCACTCTTATTTAAAATCAATACATACACATGTATAACAAACATTAATTTGAGTGATAAACCTACAACTACATAAAACATAATGCATTTAAGGAAAATATTAATTAATGATAACAAGATTGTAAATGTGTATTTAATAGCTGAAAATGCACAAATATTAAATGACTGGTGGGACCTAAAAGATTTACAGTGATAAATTATCCCCTCATAACATAGAAATACCGTGTTTTTCTGCACCTTTCTTTCAAATTAAACACCATATCCTTCATAAGAACCATTGTTTTCGATATTATTTCATACTTTATGGTAAATTAATACAATTGTATTAATTGTGGTACTACTAATTTGGGAGTAGGTTTGCATCTTTAAGTATTCTAAGATCTGAAGATAATAAGCCCCTCTGTGCTGATTTCATTTCACAGTTATATATGAGTCATCACAATGAATTTTGATAGAAGTTGTTAATTGATAACTATTTGATTAAGATTTGCTATTTCTATGTTTTTGCTTGCAGTTGGTGAAAAGACAGCCATCATTTCTAGGATCGAGACGATGGTTCGTTCATTTGTTTTCTGCCTCATCATGTAAACCTGTGGCATGTCCATTAGTATTGTTACTGAGCATAGAATTGTTTTGTTTTTTAACTTTTAAAACTCTAATATTCTGTAAACATAATTGAATCATGAGTGAAATTGCAATTTATAAACCATTGTGTTTCAATGTCGAACAAGAGCAGCTATGGACAATTGTCAATAAGCGGCTAAGTAACCAGCTGTTGTTTACCTTGTGCAGATGCTCATGTTTATCTCTGCAACCCCTGTGCCAATGAAATTGTTTGATATAATGCTGTAATACCTTGTTTCACAATCAGAGTAAACTAACTTAGTTATTAGAATTGGTATTATTTTTGTTATTTATCTTATTTCAGGTCCAACTATGGGAGGCAATATATACGTCACTTTAACGAGCTAGACCATGAATTTAATGCAAGGTACGTTTTGTAAAATCCTACTTGTACTTGTACAGTAGCATTCTATGTTCCGAGGATCGATGATAATCAATAATTGATTGGTTGGGCCTGAAATCAGTGACAATCAATTGTTTTGTCATAATTGATCATCGATTCAACCATCTAGTTGTTTTTATTCATTCCTCTCGTTGTTTGCATTTGGTTAATTTCTGCCAATTTTCTCCTTTGAGTTCATTTATACATTTGAAAGTGTTCAGTTGTTAATGTCAACAAAATAAGTAGAGTTAAGGATTACGAGTTACTGCACGAGAATAAAACATAAAGTAATTTTATTAAGGTGTTGTCAAAAACCGATTGTACTATCGTTAATCGTTTACTTGAGTGGGACCGATTATCTATGACAAACTGGAACCGATTCCCATCACTTCCTGTCACATGGCTATGATTTGTTAATTAATGGTAGTAAGTCTTATTTAAAATAACACCATCAGTTGTTATTAAAATTTAATGCCGTTTCAGAAAATAAAACACCGTTATGGTCAACTATTTTCTAAAAGATGTTCTGACCCATATAAGTTAAACATATTTTGAAAATTAATAAACACTTTTAGCGTAAGAAAGTGACAGGAGAAGCCTTTTTCGGAATGTTCATGCACTTAATATTGTTGATCTACAGGTTAAACCGAGGGTACAAGGCAGCTGACATGTACCTTAGTATATTCACATCCCCACTGATGTCTATTATAGCAAAGTAAGTGGACAATCATATACCGGTGTATTTAATATACTGTTTGATGGTTAATCAATTGGTTGTCTGTACGGCTGACAGATTAACCAAAACATAGAACAATTACATATAAGATATAATTAATGATAATTTTGATTGCATCTCTTAACCCTTTACTTTATAGGTACACGTATTTACTTACCTATCCATAGCTTCATAGATACGGAGATTCACGCTTTATCGATAGGTTCATAAATGTGTAATTCTACTTACTACGTATAAACATCGATAAATACAATGCTTTAAAAAAAACAATGTGTTACTTTTTTAAAGCATATTGTTTGCTAAGAGAGACCACCAATACAAGTTAATTCACCTGCTTGCTATTGAGATGATGCTTAATTATTATAACCCCCTCAGTAATGATCTGACTAATAAATCTCGGGTTAGCAGTTAAGGCTATTCCAGTAAAACATGTAACCCTTGGGTGGAAGACAAATATTTAAATAGTATATTGTAGGATGTCTTTTTTTTTATTATTAGGACCTCAAAAGGGTTCATTTGCTTCTGTAGGGAGTTGCCATAATTAAAAAGTGCCCCCCCCTGGGGGGTTATATGTACCGGGTATATAATGTATATATATATATATGTATAAATGGAATAGCCCTATAAATATTTACATAGAAGGTGGTTTAGCATCATGTCAGTAATACCATTCAAGCAAATTGCCTGATACAGTCGCACAATGACATCATTCATCAGTTATCTAGATTATGATGGAACTGGAAGCATTGTCACATGATCCATCTCATCCGTGCTGGTCGGTATAAGCTGAGAAAGTGGTATTAACTGAATTATGTACCAGAATTTAATATGATCAGTTTTGTCCATTTTTTTTCCATGATCATTGAAATGTTTTCTGGTTCAATGCTAGCTGTGTTGATGGTTCTAACTGTGAAAGACGATGGCATTCTAAATCTGGAACCCATTAAAATGATAGTTAACAAATCATTATGAGACTTCGTGCATAATCTCAATCTTCCGTATTACAGGAACATAGCATTTTTTGCTGGTTCGGTGTTAGCTGTGTTGGTGGTTCTTACTGTGATAGACGAGGATGTTCTTAATGTGGAGCACGTTCTAACCATTATGACAGTGGCTGGGGTCATCGTTACCGCGTGCAAGGTGTTCATTCCAGATGAGGTGGGTAGAACTCTATATTTGGGTTATGAATTGGTGTGTTCACATCATATTGTTTGTACAAAAGTAATTCATAAAGTATTTCATAAAGAAATTAGTTTATATGACTTTGGCAGTATTATGAGTATATTTAACGCTATTTTGCTATTTTGTGCAAATGAACTTAGAATTTCAAGTCATCGATATATTGAACTATCATGGTTTTGCCAAAATCCAATATGTGAATTTCAAATCAAGTTCAACAGCTATAAGTACAATGTATGTCAATCTACTTCACACATCCAAAGAAATTGATTGTATTGTGAAGTGGCATATACGTCAGTTTATACTAATTTATTTTAGTTTGATTGTGATGAAGATTGAAGCATGTAGAATCACTCTCGAATCTATTTCCTGGGTAGAAACCAGTAATAGTGTCCATTTTGAGAGGCCTCGAGAAAGTATCCTTGGTGGGGATCAAAACTCACAACCCCCTCTGTAAGAGGCGGACACATAAACCACTGGGCCACTCTGAGATTCAGAAACTGAAACTGCATGTAAATTCAAACTGCAAAATTAAAAATAGTTGTTGTTGTAGTGTGATTTCAATTAACCCCATTTCTTGCAAAACGATATTTAAAGAACAGCTTGAATCTTACTTTAGCATGCAGTCTACTGCCCGGAGGTGCTGATGCGGAATGTTTTGGCTCAGATCCATTACATGCCTGACCACTGGGCTGGAAATGCCCACACCACCAGAGTAAGGGGGGAATTCTCCCTGCTGTTCCAGTTTAAAGCTGTAAGTAACAGTTCCCTCTAGTTTGTCTACATGTCTGACCCTTGGGCTGGTAATGCCCACACGACCAGCGTCAAGGATTTTTTACTCTCTGCTGTTCCAGTTTAAAGCTGTAATTAACAGTTTATCTACATGCCTGAGCCTTGGGCTGGTAATGCCCACATGACCAGTGTCAGGGAAAAATATTCTCTCTGCTGTTCCAGTTTAAAGCTGTAAGTAACAGTTCCCTCTAGTTTATCTACATGTCTGACCCTTGGGCTGGTAATGCCCACATGACCAGTGTCAGGGAGAAATATTCTCTCTGCTGTTCCAGTTTAAAGCTGTAATTAACAGTTTATTTACATGCCTGAGCCTTGGGCTGGTTATGCCCACATGTCCAGTGTCAGGGAAAAATATTCTCTCTGCTGTTCCAGTTTAAAGCTGTAATTAACAGTTTATTTACATGCCTGAGCCTTGGGCTGGTAATGCCCACATGACCAGTGTCAGGGAGAAATATTCTCTCTGCTGTTCCAGTTTAAAGCTGTAATTAACAGTTTATCTACATGCCTGAGCCTTGGGCTGGTAATGCCCACATGACCAGTGTCAGGGAGAAATATTCTCTCTGCTGTTCCAGTTTAAAGCTGTAAGTAACAGTTTATTTACATGCCTGAGCCTTGGGCTGGTAATGCCCACATGTCCAGTGTCAGGGAAAAATATTCTCTCTGCTGTTCCAGTTTAAAGCTGTAATTAACAGTTTATTTACATGCCTGAACCTTGGGCTGGTAATGCCCACATGACCAGTGTCAGGGAAAAATATTCTCTCTGCTGTTCCAGTTTAAAGCTGTAAGTAACAGTTTATCTACATGCCTGAGCCTTGGGCTGGTAATGCCCACATGACCAGCGTCAGGGAGAAATATTCTCTCTGCTGTTCCAGTTTAAAGCTGTAATTAACAGTTTATTTACATGCCTGAGCCTTGGGCTGGTAATGCCCACATGACCAGTGTCAGGGAGAAATATTCTCTCTGCTGTTCCAGTTTAAAGCTGTAAGTAACAGTTTATTTACATGCCTGAGCCTTGGGCTGGTAATGCCCACATGTCCAGTGTCAGGGAGAAATATTCTCTCTGCTGTTCCAGTTTAAAGCTGTAATTAACAGTTTATCTACATGCCTGAGCCTTGGGCTGGTAATGCCCACATGACCAGTGTCAGGGAAAAATATTCTCTCTGCTGTTCCAGTTTAAAGCTGTAATTAACAGTTTATCTACATGCCTGAGCCTTGGGCTGGTAATGCCCACATGTCCAGTGTCAGGGAGAAATATTCCCTCTGCTGTTCCAGTTTAAAGCTGTAAGTAACAGTTTATTTACATGCCTGAGCCTTGGGCTGGTAATGCCCACATGACCAGTGTCAGGGAGAAATATTCTCTCTGCTGTTCCAGTTTAAAGCTGTAATTAACAGTTTATCTACATGCCTGAGCCTTGGGCTGGTAATGCCCACATGTCCAGTGTCAGGGAGAAATATTCCCTCTGCTGTTCCAGTTTAAAGCTGTAAGTAACAGTTTATTTACATGCCTGAGCCTTGGGCTGGTAATGCCCACATGACCAGCGTCAGGGAGAAATATTCTCTCTGCTGTTCCAGTTTAAAGCTGTAATTAACAGTTTATTTACATGCCTGAGCCTTGGGCTGGTAATGCCCACATGACCAGTGTCAGGGAGAAATATTCTCTCTGCTGTTCCAGTTTAAAGCTGTAATTAACAGTTTATCTACATGCCTGAGCCTTGGGCTGGTAATGCCCACATGACCAGTGTCAGGGAGATATATTCTCTCTGCTGTTCCAGTTTAAAGCTGTAAGTAACAGTTTATTTACATGCCTGAGCCTTGGGCTGGTAATGCCCACATGTCCAGTGTCAGGGAAAAATATTCTCTCTGCTGTTCCAGTTTAAAGCTGTAATTAACAGTTTATTTACATGCCTGAGCCTTGGGCTGGTAATGCCCACATGACCAGTGTCAGGGAAAAATATTCTCTCTGCTGTTCCAGTTTAAAGCTGTAAGTAACAGTTTATTTACATGCCTGAGCCTTGGGCTGGTAATGCCCACATGACCAGCGTCAGGGAGAAATATTCTCTCTGCTGTTCCAGTTTAAAGCTGTAATTAACAGTTTATTTACATGCCTGAGCCTTGGGCTGGTAATGCCCACATGACCAGTGTCAGGGAGAAATATTCTCTCTGCTGTTCCAGTTTAAAGCTGTAAGTAACAGTTTATTTACATGCCTGAGCCTTGGGCTGGTAATGCCCACATGACCAGTGTCAGGGAGAAATATTCTCTCTGCTGTTCCAGTTTAAAGCTGTAAGTAACAGTTTATTTACATGCCTGAGCCTTGGGCTGGTAATGCCCACATGACCAGTGTCAGGGAAAAATATTCTCTCTGCTGTTCCAGTTTAAAGCTGTAATTAACAGTTTATCTACATGCCTGAGCCTTGGGCTGGTAATGCCCACATGACCAGTGTCAGGGAGAAATATTCTCTCTGCTGTTCCAGTTTAAAGCTGTAATTAACAGTTCCCTCTAGTTGATCTACATGCCTGAGCCTTGGGCTGGTAATGCCCACATGTCCAGTGTCAGGGAGAAATATTCTCTCTGCTGTTCCAGTTTAAAGTTGTAAGAAACAGTTTATTTACATGCCTGACCCTTGGGCTGGTTATGCCCACATGTCCAGTGTCAGGGAAAAATATTCTCTCTGCTGTTCCAGTTTAAAGCTGTAATTAACAGTTTATTTACATGCCTGAGCCTTGGGCTGGTAATGCCCACATGACCAGTGTCAGGGAGAAATATTCTCTCTGCTGTTCCAGTTTAAAGCTGTAATTAACAGTTTATTTACATGCCTGAGCCTTGGGCTGGTAATGCCCACATGACCAGTGTCAGGGAGAAATATTCTCTCTGCTGTTCCAGTTTAAAGCTGTAATTAACAGTTTATTTACATGCCTGAGCCTTGGGCTGGTTATGCCCACATGTCCAGTGTCAGGGAAAAATATTCTCTCTGCTGTTCCAGTTTAAAGCTGTAATTAACAGTTTATCTACATGCCTGAGCCTTGGGCTGGTAATGCCCACATGACCAGCGTCAGGGAGAAATATTCTCTCTGCTGTTCCAGTTTAAAGCTGTAATTAACAGTTTATTTACATGCCTGAGCCTTGGGCTGGTAATGCCCACATGTCCAGTGTCAGGGAGAAATATTCTCTCTGCTGTTCCAGTTTAAAGTTGTAAGAAACAGTTTATTTACATGGCTGACCCTTGGGCTGGTTATGCCCACATGTCCAGTGTCAGGGAAAAATATTCTCTCTGCTGTTCCAGTTTAAAGCTGTAATTAACAGTTTATTTACATGCCTGAGCCTTGGGCTGGTAATGCCCACATGACCAGTGTCAGGGAGAAATATTCTCTCTGCTGTTCCAGTTTAAAGCTGTAATTAACAGTTTATCTACATGCCTGAGCCTTGGGCTGGTAATGCCCACATGACCAGTGTCAGGGAAAAATATTCTCTCTGCTGTTCCAGTTTAAAGCTGTAAGTAACAGTTCCCTCTAGTTTATCTACATGTCTGACCCTTGGGCTGGTAATGCCCACATGACCAGTGTCAGGGAGAAATATTCTCTCTGCTGTTCCAGTTTAAAGCTGTAATTAACAGTTTATTTACATGCCTGAGCCTTGGGCTGGTTATGCCCACATGTCCAGTGTCAGGGAAAAATATTCTCTCTGCTGTTCCAGTTTAAAGCTGTAATTAACAGTTTATTTACATGCCTGAGCCTTGGGCTGGTAATGCCCACATGACCAGTGTCAGGGAGAAATATTCTCTCTGCTGTTCCAGTTTAAAGCTGTAATTAACAGTTTATCTACATGCCTGAGCCTTGGGCTGGTAATGCCCACATGACCAGTGTCAGGGAGAAATATTCTCTCTGCTGTTCCAGTTTAAAGCTGTAAGTAACAGTTTATTTACATGCCTGAGCCTTGGGCTGGTAATGCCCACATGTCCAGTGTCAGGGAAAAATATTCTCTCTGCTGTTCCAGTTTAAAGCTGTAATTAACAGTTTATTTACATGCCTGAACCTTGGGCTGGTAATGCCCACATGACCAGTGTCAGGGAAAAATATTCTCTCTGCTGTTCCAGTTTAAAGCTGTAAGTAACAGTTTATCTACATGCCTGAGCCTTGGGCTGGTAATGCCCACATGACCAGCGTCAGGGAGAAATATTCTCTCTGCTGTTCCAGTTTAAAGCTGTAATTAACAGTTTATTTACATGCCTGAGCCTTGGGCTGGTAATGCCCACATGACCAGTGTCAGGGAGAAATATTCTCTCTGCTGTTCCAGTTTAAAGCTGTAATTAACAGTTTATTTACATGCCTGAGCCTTGGGCTGGTAATGCCCACATGTCCAGTGTCAGGGAGAAATATTCTCTCTGCTGTTCCAGTTTAAAGCTGTAATTAACAGTTTATCTACATGCCTGAGCCTTGGGCTGGTAATGCCCACATGACCAGTGTCAGGGAAAAATATTCTCTCTGCTGTTCCAGTTTAAAGCTGTAATTAACAGTTTATCTACATGCCTGAGCCTTGGGCTGGTAATGCCCACATGTCCAGTGTCAGGGAGAAATATTCCCTCTGCTGTTCCAGTTTAAAGCTGTAAGTAACAGTTTATTTACATGCCTGAGCCTTGGGCTGGTAATGCCCACATGACCAGTGTCAGGGAGAAATATTCTCTCTGCTGTTCCAGTTTAAAGCTGTAATTAACAGTTTATCTACATGCCTGAGCCTTGGGCTGGTAATGCCCACATGTCCAGTGTCAGGGAGAAATATTCCCTCTGCTGTTCCAGTTTAAAGCTGTAAGTAACAGTTTATTTACATGCCTGAGCCTTGGGCTGGTAATGCCCACATGACCAGCGTCAGGGAGAAATATTCTCTCTGCTGTTCCAGTTTAAAGCTGTAATTAACAGTTTATTTACATGCCTGAGCCTTGGGCTGGTTATGCCCACATGACCAGTGTCAGGGAGAAATATTCTCTCTGCTGTTCCAGTTTAAAGCTGTAATTAACAGTTTATCTACATGCCTGAGCCTTGGGCTGGTAATGCCCACATGACCAGTGTCAGGGAGATATATTCTCTCTGCTGTTCCAGTTTAAAGCTGTAAGTAACAGTTTATTTACATGCCTGAGCCTTGGGCTGGTAATGCCCACATGTCCAGTGTCAGGGAAAAATATTCTCTCTGCTGTTCCAGTTTAAAGCTGTAATTAACAGTTTATTTACATGCCTGAGCCTTGGGCTGGTAATGCCCACATGACCAGTGTCAGGGAAAAATATTCTCTCTGCTGTTCCAGTTTAAAGCTGTAAGTAACAGTTTATTTACATGCCTGAGCCTTGGGCTGGTAATGCCCACATGACCAGCGTCAGGGAGAAATATTCTCTCTGCTGTTCCAGTTTAAAGCTGTAATTAACAGTTTATTTACATGCCTGAGCCTTGGGCTGGTAATGCCCACATGACCAGTGTCAGGGAGAAATATTCTCTCTGCTGTTCCAGTTTAAAGCTGTAAGTAACAGTTTATTTACATGCCTGAGCCTTGGGCTGGTAATGCCCACATGACCAGTGTCAGGGAGAAATATTCTCTCTGCTGTTCCAGTTTAAAGCTGTAAGTAACAGTTTATTTACATGCCTGAGCCTTGGGCTGGTAATGCCCACATGACCAGTGTCAGGGAAAAATATTCTCTCTGCTGTTCCAGTTTAAAGCTGTAATTAACAGTTTATCTACATGCCTGAGCCTTGGGCTGGTAATGCCCACATGTCCAGTGTCAGGGAGAAATATTCCCTCTGCTGTTCCAGTTTAAAGTTGTAAGAAACAGTTTATTTACATGGCTGACCCTTGGGCTGGTTATGCCCACATGACCAGTGTCAGGGAAAAATATTCTCTCTGCTGTTCCAGTTTAAAGCTGTAATTAACAGTTTATCTACATGCCTGAGCCTTGGGCTGGTAATGCCCACATGACCAGTGTCAGGGAGAAATATTCTCTCTGCTGTTCCAGTTTAAAGCTGTAATTAACAGTTCCCTCTAGTTTATCTACATGCCTGAGCCTTGGGCTGGTAATGCCCACATGTCCAGTGTCAGGGAGAAATATTCTCTCTGCTGTTCCAGTTTAAAGTTGTAAGAAACAGTTTATTTACATGGCTGACCCTTGGGCTGGTTATGCCCACATGTCCAGTGTCAGGGAAAAATATTCTCTCTGCTGTTCCAGTTTAAAGCTGTAATTAACAGTTTATTTACATGCCTGAGCCTTGGGCTGGTAATGCCCACATGACCAGTGTCAGGGAGAAATATTCTCTCTGCTGTTCCAGTTTAAAGCTGTAATTAACAGTTTATTTACATGCCTGAGCCTTGGGCTGGTAATGCCCACATGACCAGTGTCAGGGAGAAATATTCTCTCTGCTGTTCCAGTTTAAAGCTGTAATTAACAGTTTATTTACATGCCTGAGCCTTGGGCTGGTTATGCCCACATGTCCAGCGTCAGGGAAAAATATTCTCTCTGCTGTTCCAGTTTAAAGCTGTAATTAACAGTTTATCTACATGCCTGAGCCTTGGGCTGGTAATGCCCACATGACCAGCGTCAGGGAGAAATATTCTCTCTGCTGTTCCAGTTTAAAGCTGTAATTAACAGTTTATTTACATGCCTGAGCCTTGGGCTGGTAATGCCCACATGTCCAGTGTCAGGGAGAAATATTCTCTCTGCTGTTCCAGTTTAAAGTTGTAAGAAACAGTTTATTTACATGGCTGACCCTTGGGCTGGTTATGCCCACATGTCCAGTGTCAGGGAAAAATATTCTCTCTGCTGTTCCAGTTTAAAGCTGTAATTAACAGTTTATTTACATGCCTGAGCCTTGGGCTGGTAATGCCCACATGACCAGTGTCAGGGAGAAATATTCTCTCTGCTGTTCCAGTTTAAAGCTGTAATTAACAGTTTATTTACATGCCTGAGCCTTGGGCTGGTAATGCCCACATGACCAGTGTCAGGGAGAAATATTCTCTCTGCTGTTCCAGTTTAAAGCTGTAATTAACAGTTTATTTACATGCCTGAGCCTTGGGCTGGTTATGCCCACATGTCCAGTGTCAGGGAAAAATATTCTCTCTGCTGTTCCAGTTTAAAGCTGTAATTAACAGTTTATCTACATGCCTGAGCCTTGGGCTGGTAATGCCCACATGACCAGCGTCAGGGAGAAATATTCTCTCTGCTGTTCCAGTTTAAAGCTGTAATTAACAGTTTATTTACATGCCTGAGCCTTGGGCTGGTAATGCCCACATGTCCAGTGTCAGGGAGAAATATTCTCTCTGCTGTTCCAGTTTAAAGCTGTAATTAACAGTTCCCTCCAGTTTATCTATATGCCTGAGCCTTGGGCTGGTAATACCCACATGACCAGAGTCAGGGAGAAATATTCTCCAGTTTATCTACATACCTGACCCTTGGGCTGTTTTTTGTGTCTGTTTTTTTTCTGTTTCTAAGCTAAACTTATGATAAATCATGAAAAAAATATTCAATTTTGCTTAATAAATAATTTTGATAAATTACAAACAGTTAACTGAAAAAAATTGCCATTATTTATATTTTCGATTATTTTGTTAAAATTTATAATCTTAACATTTCAAGTTGAACAAATCAACAAAAATATGTCAAAGCTTAAAATACAATTTCTCACAAATAAATACTTATAAAATTTAATAAAAATGAAATACTTAATGAATACTTCCACATTACAGATATATTTGCTGGAGGAGTTGTTAAGTCCACTGACCACGCCACTGATGTTGATTTTCAAGTTCAGACAGCGTGCCAGTGAGATTGTGGACTTTTTCCACAACTTTACCGTGGAGGTCGTTGGTGTGGGTGATGTGTGCTCATTTGCACAGATGGATGTTCGTAAACATGGCAATCCGCAGGTGTGATACAAAAATCTTGTTAAAGTGACACTCTCATTCAAAATCAGTACATACACATGTATAACAAACATCAATTATGACTGATAAACCTTTGTCTACTTACTAAATAATGCTTCAATGGAAAATATTAATTAATAATAACAAGATTGTAACCATGTTTTTTACAGCAGAAAGGGCAAAAATATTAAATGATTGGTGAATGCTAAAAGATTTACTGCTGAAATATCATGTTTTATGCTCATTTCTTTCAAATTAAACTTGGTATCCTTTATAAGAACCATTGTTTTCGACATATATTCATCCTTGTTGGAATATTAAAACAGTATTTTTAATTGTGGTAAAACTTATTTGGGAGTAAGAGTGCATCATTAACTTCCAGTTGTTTATGTTGGCATATTGTGGGCTTATCAGAGAAAATATTCAGCATTAAAATTAAAGCATTGCCTAAGCCTTGGTGTCATTCTCTCATTATTTTTAGGCTAAAAAACTATCATGTTTTTTATTAAATGGAAACAACTCATGATGTTTATGTGACATTTTGTATACATGGTGACATACATTAAACTGCACTTTCACAGATTGAACGTTTTGACAACTTTTTTATTTTTTGCCTTTGAACGAGCTAATTTTTCCGAAAATGCATGAAAACCAGTTATATAAGACTGCTGACAAAAAAAATAGATCGCAGATTTTTACATTTAAGTTCAAAAATTTATGTTTTATGCATTTTTCTCAATCCGTAAGTAACGGTTTAAGCCATAAAACATTTTTGAACAGAAATATAAAAATCTGTGATCTGATTTTTTGTCAGCAATCCTTTATCATTTGTTTGCAGATATTTATGCAAAAAATTGCTCTTTCCAAGACCAAAAAAAAAAAAAAATTGTAACAACAGTATATCTGTGAGAATGCAGCTTAAAAAAAGACACTATACTGTGTCTTAGATACTTGAGACTATTTTGTCATGTAATTCGATGCATATTGAAAAATAAACAGCGTTTACTCTATTGGCCCTTTGGCAAATTTTACACTTCTTAGTTTTGCCTGGATAGATCAACAATGAAATCTTGATTGGAACTATCCAGAAATGGATAGTCTTTGTAGTGATTACTTAATAAAAAATCCAGCACAAGTACACAACTATCCTAAAGGAATAACTAGTATTTGTTGCTAAATTAAAATCCAATATGAAATTGTGTCCATATATTAGTAGGATATTATCAAAATGTTTCTGTATTGTTTCAGTGGAGCGAGTGTGAGACGGAGGCAAGCCAAACAGAACAGGGAGAGGATGGCAAGACAGAAATGTCCCTCATGCACTTCCATGTAAGTTTCCAGTGAAGTTCTTGATCTTCCAATACTTTGTCTTATTCTTGTTGATGAGATGGCCCAAATCAGTCATAAAGTAATATTTTATGATTTCTCAGTTTTATTCTGTTATACATTGATGTTCATGCACCATCTACGTGGAGTTGTGGTTAGGGCGTCTGCCAAACAGAGCAGAGGGTCAAAGGTTCGAACCTCACACTGAGCGATGATTTCTCAGTTTTATTCTGTTATACATTGATGTTCATGCACCATCTACCTGACGTTGATGTTAGGGCGTCTGCCAAACAGAGCAGGGTCAAAGGTTCGAACCTCACACTGGGCCATGATTTCTCAGTTTTATTCTGTTATACATTGATGTTCATGCACCTTCTACCTGACGTTGATGTTAGGGCGTCTGCCAAACAGAGCAGAGGGTCAAAGGTTCAAACCTCAGTCACACTGGGCTTTCCTGATATGGCCAGTGCCTGACAAAGCAGCTTGTTAAAAAAACAGTTATCGCTTGTCTTCCTATCAGACTCCTAACACATTGGATAGCAAATGGAAGTATGGATGTTCATAAATCAAGGTGTCTTATAAGTTCAGCAGGCTAGCCCTTACTTGAGAGGGGCAACACTATAATTGATAAACTTTTCACTTTTTTCAGTTGACTAATCCTGAGTGGAAGCCCCCAGACAACTGTAGTATGTTCCTCAACCAGATGCGAGATCAGGTTCAACGAGACGTAGGGCCCCTTGCCTCCCTGCAGGCCCCTGATATGACAGGAATTCTGGGGCCGTTCTCCAGTATGAACCCTAGTGCAGCTACTGGGGTGGGACTAGGGGTAAGTAAGAGGTGTTGGGTGTATTGGGTGTTAAAACAATACAGTGTGATTTAGGGCCCTCTGGGATCCCTTCAAGCCCCTCATATGACAGGAATTCTTGAGCCGTCTCCTGTATGAACCTAGTGCAGATACTGGGGTTGGGCTGGGGGTAAGTAAGAGGTGTTGGGTTTTATGGAAGTTAAGAAAGTACAGTGTGATTTAGAGCCCTCGGGATCCCTTCAAGCCCCTCATATGACAGGAATTCTGGGGCCGTTCTCCTGTATGAACCTAGTGCAGATACTGGGGTTGGGCTAGGGGTAAGTAAGAGGTGTTGGGTTTTATGGAGGTTAAGACAGTACAGTGTGATTTAGGGCCCTCTGGGATCCCTTCAAGCCCCTGATATGACAGGAATTCTGGGGCCATTCTCCAGTATGTACTCTAGGGTAGCTCTGGGGTTGGGCTGGAGGTAAGTAAGAGGAGTTATGGTGTTATTGGTGTTAAGACAGAACAGTGCATCAACAAAAATATCTTAGGGTCCAATATTATAACAAATACTTTTCTTGAATCTGAGACTTCATGTTTGATTAATACCTGCTCCTCTGTCTCTTGTTTGCTAGCCTATAATACAGTACATAATTAGATGTATGTTTAATTTATGCCCCTCTGATTCAAGTCTAGCCTGTTATCCAGTATTACAGGGCAGAAGACAATGTTAACACTCTCAATGCTATATTGACAAGTCTTTGCAGATTTAGATATATCTGTACATGTATGTTCAATACCTGTCCATCTGTTTCCAGTATGCCAGCCTGGTATCCAGTATTACAGGACATAGTACCATGTTGTCACCCTCAATGTCTGCTCCATTTGCTTCTGGTATGTACTTTGATCCTTTGGTATTGCTGAACATGATTTCAATAATTATGTCTCTAAAACTTAAATTGACGCATTGTATATTCTTAAATCTCATATAATACAATGTTGTCTTCACCCCACAATTTTCTGATAGTTCTGTTAATTCATTAATTGTCAAAAAATTATTTTTACAAACCCTCACACAAATATGTAGCTGATTATTATTTTTAGCTCGACTATTCGAAGAATAAGGAGAGCTATACTACTCACCCTGGGGTCGGCGGTGGCGTCACACCTTGGTTAAGGTTTTGCATGTAAGCACCTTTAAGTCATTATCACAGTAAATACATCAGTTATTGCATTGAAACTTTGGATATGTATTCCCAACTATCTTACATACTAAATTAATGAAGTTAGATAACAATTATTTGAATATAATGCAAATTATAGGCCTTTATTATTCGACTTAGAAGTTCTGGTTAAGGTTAATATCTCAGCAACTACTTGAGGTATTGCATTGATACTTGATACAATGGTACTCAACCATCCAACCTACTAAATTAACCACGTTAGATAACTCTAGTTTGCATTTAATGCAAATAATTGCCCTTTATTATTCGACTTAGAAAAAATTTGGTTAAGGTTTTGCGTGTAACCACTTTGAAGTCAATATCTCAGCAAATAATGTATTGCATTGAAACATTAGATATGTATTCCCAGACAACACTTTTTTTTAATATAATGCAAATTATTATTTATTATTTGACTTAGAAATTCTGATTAAGGTTTTGCATGTAAGCACACATAGGTTTATATCTCAGCAATTACTTCATGGATTGCATTGAGACTTTATACAATGGTACTCAACCATCCAATCTACCTATTAAATAACCAAGTAAGGTAACTCCAGTTTGCATTAAATTAAAATAATGGCCCCTTTTTTATTCGACATAGAAATTCTGGTTAAGGTTTTGCATGTAACCACTTTGAAGTCAATACCTCAGCGAATACATCATGTATTGCATTGAAACTGTACACACAGGCTCCCATATATTTAACCTTCTTAATTAAGTAAGATAACTCTATCTTTTATAATATATAATTTTTTCCCTTTATTATGTGACTTAGAAATTCTGGTTAAGGTCTTGCATTTTAGCACACATAGGATAATATCTCAGCAACTATTTGATGTATTGCATTGAGACTTTATACAATGGTATTCAACCACCCAACATAATTAAAACCAAGTTAGATAACTGTATTTTGCAAATAATGGCCCTTTATTATTAGACTTAGAAATTCTTGTTAATATTTTGCATGGAACCTCATTTATGTTTATATCTCAGCACACCATGTATTGCATTGAAATCTAATCTAACAATGATCCATCCATGTTTTGCCAAAACTTTTCAAACCTAACATTGAAAAGCGGCGGAATATTCGAGCGTGCTGTCTCTGTGACAGCTCTTGTTTATGTTGCTGGACATAATGATTCTACAAATGGTAGGGGTAAAGGCAAAAGGTAGCAAATCCTTCTATATTTAAATGGTACCTTCTTGCATTAACTCAGCATTATATTATTGTAGCCTTACAAATAATATTAAAGTTTTAAGGTAAGACTTAAAGAATGTAAGATTTACCTCATTTGACTTTCATGGCATTACAGGTATAGCGCCTAAACTGCGAGGGGCCGTCTCCCAGACAGAGGGCCCCATGATGAGCTCAATGGGGCCAGGAACCAGTTTCTACAGCCCCTCAGCATCCCTAACCCAACCCCACCCCTCCTTGGGAGTCCAATCCCCGAGCTCCCTGAACCACCCGACATCCATCTCCCAGCGCCATTACGACGAGGGACAGATTGAGTTAATGTCGACGGAGATGAGCTTCAGCGCATTGTATATGCATGATCTACGTACGCGGCGAAATCGAGGTTATCCGTATGAAAATATGGACGATATTCGGACACGATCGCTATGGCAACGGCATGACCCCGCCCAAGCTACGCCCTCTTCAGGGGGAACAACTCCGATGCCAGAAATTGTAGAAAAACCGCAGGAAGAAGACACTGGCGCCCAAGAACAGGAACTGTGAAAAATAACCTGCAAGAGTTTAGGCCTATATGAACATTTTATTAAAAAACGTTTATTGAATTGTTATGATATGCTAGAATTAAACCATTTCTAGTATAAGGCATGATCTATCACGCTCAAAGAGGCGTTCTTTTGAGGAGTGAGTGCTGGTGGAAGGGTTTTGTGTAGAGTTGTTGCAGATATTCAGATGGATTTTACTTTTGTGCATTGTAGGCACCAGATGTGAGAGTTCTTGTAATCTGATTGCATAAAGTAAGATACAGTTGTACAGTGTACCAGTAAACTATAGGATAATGGATTTTCAGTTCAAATGGATGCTTGTTTTGTATTAAAAATATATTCTCAGGTGTTGTATGCAATGTAGCTATTTGGATAGGCTTATAGCATGTTATTCAAGTTGTGAAATTTATGGTTGTAGCAATATTAATTATTAATGTAGCTTTTGTAAAGCACCAAATTAAGGTTCCATTATTTACTGTTTAATTTAATTCTTGTAACTTATAATTCTATGCATTTATGTTATCGGAATGAATTACCGTGTTTATTTTCTGTTATGTATTTCTCACCAGAAAGTTTAGTGGTGATGTTTGTGTATCTTATAATGCAGTTAACTTGTTTGTTTTGTTCATATGAATTTTTCCATGACCCAAATTTACTTACCCAAACAATTCCATGACATTGACTCATCTAACCACTCCCTGCCATCTTTTCACAGTTAGTGATAAGACAGAAATTGAACCCCCCCCCCCCCCCTTCTTTCAAAATAACCCCTCTCCCTCTGATCCTTCTTTTTAAAGTTAGTACTTACATGTATACCAAACTCAACCCCCTATCCCCTTCTTTTCGAAGTCAGTTATTATACCAAACCTGAATTCCGCCCCCTCCCCTTTTCAAAGTATTTTTGCTTTGTTAGCGTATTATAGTTTTGTTGTACCAGACTGTTGTTGGTAGATGCATAAGAACGGATATTATAACTATGTGCTAGGAAATCTTTGTAACTAATTAATAGTTGATAAATCCCATAAACAATGGGTAATTGTCAATTGAATTGAAAAGTAGAAAGCAACTGTTCATACACAACAGAAAATATTGCAATGCAGGTTCATATTGCAAAAGGCATTACTAATGCAATTGTAACAGAACTGTTTTCACAGATTTAAATACATTTAAAGATTAACATCACCAAAAAGAAATCTAGACAAGTCCTTTTGTGTTTTAGGACCTAATGCAAGGAACTGAAACTATGAATGGGCTGTAGGAGATTAAATTGACCAAACTTTTGAACTGTTCTAATTGCAAAGCTATCCTGTCACTAGCCTGAAGGTCAAGATCTTGATTGAAAGTCACAGCGTATGATATATCTGCACTTCATAGATTTTAAAACTCACTCTGGCTTTTGATGGTTTTAAAATAACACTGAAAATGGACTGAAAATTCTTGTGAAGATGTATTTCAAGTAGATCTTTCATTGACAGATCTTTGAAAAATTTATTATTGCAAAGCTACCTGGTATCAGTAACTTCTGTGATAATTGATACAAAATGGCATGGCCCCAATTTCTCAACTGTCTTCTATCTCTCATAACAGGATCAAGCCTAAGCAACTCCATATAAAGAGATTTGGGACTTATAAAGGAAATTATTTGAATGACAATCACAATGAACTATTTTTGGGGATTGTTAAAACAAGTTTATGCAAATTATTTGGCTACCGGTAAATGAAATATGATATTCAAACCTGTTCAGCTTAATAAATTTCAATATGGAGCATGAAGTTTATTTCTTGAAGGCGTTTAAAAGTTCGAGAAAACTTGATTGATTTTACAAATACGAAATTAATATTAGAATCTGGATGGCTTGCACAGTGTCACAATAATTATACAGATATAAAGTTCCTAATGCACAGTTATAAATTATGTCAGTGTACATGTGTTTAGTTGGTGTTTTGTTGATATGTATACTAGTCTTTCATTATTTTACCATGTAAATAGTTTTTAAACAAGAGTGCTGGTGTAAATACTTAAAAAATTACATACCTGTATATAAAACCTTATAACAACTTGTATGTAGTAACAATTGCCATATGTGATTGCATGTTTGAATGTATTTTTTTGTGTTTTGCACATTAAATGTTAAAGATTTTACTGCTTTTTTAATATTTATGCAGAACAGGAATGATTTTCTCTGGCATCATTTAGTGTCAAGATAAGTAAGTGCTCCACAGAGCAGCCACCAAATGTGTCTGTTGAGTTTTTCAGTCAAACAAGTGACATAACTCGACATATAGGTATTGTCTCTGGTAACATTTTATTTGAATTTTGAGCCACGGGTAAAAAATACAATACGCAACAAAACTTTTAAATACAAGATGAAATTTTGGTATTAAACCAATGAAATTTTTATAAGTCACTGTTCATTTGCAAACTGTATTGCTGTAATGCTAAAATGGGGTTGTAGACTTCACTGAAGTTTACCAAAGTAAAAAGTGTCTGAGAATACCAAAGTGAGAAGTGTCTGAGACTACCAAAGTGAGGAGTGTCTGAGACTATCAAAGTAGGAATTGTCTCAGACTATCAAAGTCAGAGTTGTCTGAGACTACCAAAGTAAGAATTGTCTGAGACTACCAAAGTAAAATTGTCTGAGACTACCTAAGTAAGAATTGTCTGAGACTACCAAAATATGAAGTGTCTGAGACAACCAAAGTAAGGAGTGTCTGAGACTAGCAAAGTGAGACTTGTCTAAGACTACCAAAGTGAGGAGTGTCTGAGACTACCAAAGTGAGATGTGTCTGAGACGACCAAAGTGAGGAGTGTCTGAGACTACCAAAGTATGAAGTGTCTGAGACAACCAAAGTGAGGAGTGTCTGAGACTACCAAAGTGAGACTTGTCTGAGACTACCAAAGTGAGGAGTGTCTGAGACTACCAAAGTGAGATGTCTCTGAGACGACCAAAGTAAGAAGTGTCTGAGACTACCAAAGTAAAATTGTCTGAGACTACCTAAGTAAGAATTGTCTGAGACTACCAAAGTGAGTGGTGTCTGAGACAACCAAAGTGAGATGTGTCTGAGGCTACCAAAGTAAAGAGTGTCTGAGACTACCAAAGTGAGGAGTGTCTGAGACTAACAAAGTGAGGAGTGTCTGAGACTACCAAAGTGAGGAGTGTCTGAGACTACCAAAGTGAGACTTGTCTGAAATTACCAAAGTGAGACTTGTCTGAGACTACCAAAGTGAGAAGTGCCTGAGACTACAAAAGTGAGATTGCCTGAGACTACCAAAGTGAGAATTGTCTGAAATTACCAAAGTGAGACTTGTCTGAGACTACCAAAGTGAGAAGTGCCTGAGACTACCAAAGTGAGAAGTGCCTGAGACTACCAAAGTGAGAAATGTCTGAAATTACCAAAGTGATAATTGTCTGAGACTACCAAATTAAGAAGTGTCCGAGACTACCAAAGTGTGAAGTGTCTGAGGCTACCAAAGTGAGAAGTGTCTGAGACTATCAAAGAAGGATTGTATGAGACTACCAAAGTGAGAATCGTCTGAGACTACCAAAGTAGGATTGTCTGAGACTACCAAAGTGATAATTGTCTGAGACTACCAAAGTAGGATTGTCTGAGACTACCAAAGTGATAATTGTCTGAGACTACCACAGTGAGAATTGTTTGAGACTATCAAATTATGAAGTGCCTGAGACTACCAAAGTAAGAATTGTCTGAGACTACCAAAGTTAAAATTGTCTGAGACTACCAAAGTAACAAGAGCTGTCATAGTATGTGACGAATGCCCCCGAATGTGACATTGACCTATGAACAAGGTCAGTACATGAAAAGTTAAAGATCAAACAAATACATATGGCAAGTTATTTTAAATTGCCTCTGAACATAAAAAATACCACCCATACTTGACAACTTACATTCTTATGTCCTTATATTCAGCATTCCATTGTGAATAAACACTTAGTGCAGGGGTGTAGAAATGGGCCGGGAGCCGGTAAAATAACCCGGTTACTTTAGCATCCCCACCCGGCTAATTTCCCCGCATCAACAAAAATAAAATCTGTTATTTTTTGTCATGGCTGTTCTGTTTACATCCGTTTAAAATCTTGATTGTTGGTATTGTTTATTTTGCTTTCCGCGCGTTCCGACTACAATACAGCATTAGCTCGATATGTGACGTCATTAGTCGCATCCCCCTCTGGGATGTTTTTCAAGTATTAGGTTTGGGTTTCCCAGTGTTCCGAATACAATAACATTAGCTCGATACATGACCTTATTAGTCGCATCCCCTCTGCGGATGTTTTGAAATTAATGATTTGCGAAGCAATGGAGGGTGAAATAAATATTTTTTCCCAGACACAATAAAGCGTAGTAAGTATGCAACATGAACGTGTCTGGCCTTCTGTTAGTCCTATTACCATTTACGCAACAGTAAATTTTATATACGCATGTTAAACTTAACCAGGTGTAAACAAAATGAACAAGCTTGCGGTGATGTCACTGCTAAAAATAATCCATTATTTTGATGAATTTTACATGTACGTTGGGTGAAATTTAGTACGCTTTAAATGTCACAAAGTGTCCAGATATTTCTTTTGGTTATTAAAATGGAATAAGTTAGCTGCAGGTGAAATATCTAGAACCACAGAAAATGAAGTTAGATGTTTAATTTTCAGAGGTTAATAGTGATTCAGTGGCTGAAAGTATATAATTGGTAGAGAAGAAATTACAAATATTATTAGGAGGGAATAGCTAGCAAATGTCAAGGCATGTGGTCTGGAATGTTATAATATTATCCTGAATCTGAATTTGACAGTAGTTTGGTTCATTAGTTAGCCCTGACTGGTGGGGGGGCTAGTACTCAGTTTCAGTATCATATTATAGTACATTTATGTTAAGGTTCCCTGTTACAAAATAAACATGCACCAGAAGACTAGAATGTTTGGTTAAAAAGGCTTAAATTCATCCCACAAGGGGCGTTGCCTCTTGACCCTAACAGGGGGAGGACACCCAGACCCCCCGCCTACTTTTAGGATATTCCCTGCTACTTGAATTAATTTCTACACCCCTGTTAGTGTATCTTTCACCTTAGAGGTAGGGACATGGGTCTTCCACGTGACACTTCATCTTGGTATGACGAACACATGTGGCAAGTTATTTTCAAATCTGTCCATACAAGAAAAAGTTACAGCCCGGACATAACAACCAATACTCTGTATCCTTATATGCAGCACTCCATTGTGAATAAACACCTAAGTGTGACCTTGACCTTGGAGGTAGGGACACGGTTCTTGCACGCGACACGTCGTCTTGGAATGTCGACACATGTGGCAAGTTATTTTAAAATCTGTCCATACAAGGGAAAGTTCCAGCCCTGACACGACAACCTATACTCTATGTCCTTTTATGCAGCATTCCATTGTGAATAAACACCTAAGTGTGACCTTGACCTTAGAGGTAGGGACACGGTTCTTGCACGCAACATGTCGTCTTGGTATGTTAAACACATGTGGCAAGTTATTTTAAAATCTGTCCATACAAGGGAAAGTTACAGCCCGGACACGACAACCTATACTCTATGTCCTTATATGCAGCATTCCATTGTGAATAAACACCTAAGTGTGACCTTGACCTAAGAGGTAGGGACACGGGTCTTGCACACGACACGTCGTCTTGGTATGCTGAACACATGTGGCAAGTTATTTTAAAATCTGTCCATACAAGAGAAAGTTACAACCCGGACACGACAACCTATACTCTATGTCCTTATATGCAGCATTCCATTGTGAATAAACACTAAGTGTGACCTTGACCTAAGAGGTAGAGACACGGGTCTTGCACGCGACACGTCGTCTTGGTATGCCGAACACATGTGGCAAGTTATTTTAAAATCTGTCCATACAAGGGAAAATTACAGCCCGGACACAACAACCTATACTCTATGTCCTTATATGCAGCATTCCATTGTGAATAAACACCTAAGTGTGACCTTGACCTTAGAGGTAGGGACACGGTTCTTGCACGCGACACGTCGTCTTGGTATGCCGAACACATGTGGCAAGTTATTTTAAAATCTGTCCATACAAGGGAAAGTTACGGCCCGGACACGAGTTATTGAGCCGGACACACGGACGGACGGAAGGACGGTGCGATTTTAATATGCCCACCTTCGGGGGCATAAAAATTGTCTGAGACAACCAAAGTGAGGAGTGTTTGAGACTACCAAAGTGAGATGTGTCTGAGATTACAAAAGTAAGATGTTTCTGAGGCTGCCAAAATAAGATGTGTCTGAGATTACCAAAGTAAGAAGTATCTGAGATAACCAAAGTAAGATGTGTCTGAGAATGGCAGGGTCGGAAGTCAAATATTTTAATGCAATTATTATACATGTACATGCTTCACTTTCCTTTTGACTGGAACTCGGACCTGCCAAGGGATCTAAGATGAAAGCTCCCCTCATTGAAGCAAATTGGCCTACATAAAGGTCTCTGTCTCAACAGTCAAGATCTTACATTAAGTCATGCCAATTATTCATAAAATTATAAACATTGACTTCACATAATGCTGGTCTATTTCTAATCAATGAGTATTCAGCTTTAAATGTATTGAGAGACTATTGACTTTCCACATTAACTGCTTAATCAAATTCATATCTTGAAATGAATAGACCCCACACCTGGGGCTGTATACGGTACTTAAAGCTTCAAAGTAAAAAAAAAGTAGTGAAAAAAATATTGTTTTTCCAAGTGTTTTGAAACCAAAGCTATGAAAATGAGCACTCAAAGGTCCAAATAATAAAACCATATGAATGAATTTGATGGAAAATAGAGGATATTGAAAATATTTGTTGTTAAAGATTCGAAGTTTAACCAAGTTGAAAATGTTCACAAAGAAGCTTTATCAATACGACCCCTGTTTTTTTCTATTGTTGACAAAAGAACTGGTACTAAACATTGCCTCTTACCAATACAACACTTAAAGTAAAATGATTATTAGTTGTTTAATAAACAAAGACATAATAAACGTTTTCCCACATTTATAAGGCAACGTGATAATTCATCACTTTTTTCGGGATACATTGGAAATACTTGACATTTTATCTCTTATCTGAGTTACAGTTTGTTTCACAGACTCCTCTGCCACTATCACAGTTTTTCGTGTTTTTACAATGTCAGCAGGTCCTTGTTTGTCTTTAAGGATAAAAGCGTTCTTCTTCAACTGTTTATTCAGTTCATCATTTGTTTCTACTTTATCTTTTTGTTCACTAGTTTGTTTACTTGGTTGTTTCGATAAGGGTATATGAACCATCTGGGATTTCTTTTGAGTTTGTCTTGGAACAAACATTGTCGCAGTATTAGAGACCTTTCCAATATTCGCAACACCACTCATCTGCGACTTATTGGAAACCTGACTTGTTTTTGACACCAGACTTATTTGTTTATCACTATTACTCACTCGTTTAATTGAGCTCACTTTTGTATCATCCACGTTTTTGTCACTAAGATCAATTTTTGCTACTGAGTTAACAGTACTTTTGTTAGTTCTGGCATCGAAGCCTTCTGGAAATGTAGCCTGAGCTGATGGCACTTTACCGTGACCTAACTGGTAAGTTTTGTTTGCTGTAAAACACATCTTCCTCTGTTTTGGAGGTGGTGGTAACACAAGTATCTCAGAATTATGT
The DNA here is from genome assembly GCF_026914265.1 of Mya arenaria. NCBI lineage: Eukaryota > Metazoa > Mollusca > Bivalvia > Myida > Myidae > Mya > Mya arenaria. The sequence continues at coordinate 8,367,826 of NC_069122.1, forward strand.
TTGTTTTCTACTTTTCTATGTTCATCAGGTTCACTAACTCTCATTGGCCTCTTAAGAGCCTTATCCTTTAAATTAGTTTCACTATCTGTTTCAAATGGGATACTCACTTGTTCATTTGACACTGTTCTACCAGACTCAATTGATATTCTACCTGGATCATTTGATATTCCACCGGGATTATTTGATTGATTTGATATTCTACCTGATTTATTTGAGATCCTTTCCAGTTCATTGGAACACTCACTTGTATTATGATCTGAAGAAAGTTTGTTTGCTAAAACCTCTTTTTGTTGACCTGATTTGATCTCTATTGAAGTCACAGCTGACTTAGATTTGCTACCATATCTGTTCATTGCCTGTGCCTGTTGAACAGCTTGGTTTGTCTGTTTAGCAGTAGTATGTCTGTCAGAAAAGTTACCATGGACATTGCTGAATCCTGACCCTGTACCATTGTGGGTAGTTCGCCTATTAGGAAAAGGAGCACGAACCTCACTAAATCCTGACACTGTGTCACTGTGGAGATGAAAACTTGAGCTTGGATATTGGAAAGACTGATTATTATACTGAGGCTGGTGGATTGCACATTCTGTTGGTTCTTCCAAAGAAGAAGATGGTACAAAATTGATATGGTCAGCTGCAACATTATCAACAGAATGTTGATCCCCTATGGAATGTTCTTCAAAGTCACCATCAAAGCCATTTTCAAAATCAGTTCTATCATTAGTGTGCTTGGAATGATGATCATTGGGGTGTGACTTAAGCTGCTGTGGAGTTGAACCATTGGTTTGTTCATTTGTTCCTGGGTTCAAGTCATAGGTGCCATCTTTTTCTAAAAACAAAAAAATACTCTTTTACAACAGCATCCATGTGTTACTAGTGAAATCAAAATATCTCTGGATAGGTTGTAGAGAATCATTAATACATCAAATGACTGTATGAAAATGGATGAGCAATGTACTGGATAATGGACTGTATGAAAATGGATGAGCAGTGTACTGGATAATGGACTGTATGAAAATGGATGAGCAGTGTACTGGATAATAGACTGTACGAAAATGGATGAGCAATGTACTGGATAGTAGACTGTACGAAAATGGATGAGCAATATACTGGGTAGTGGACTGTACGAAAATGGATGAGCAATGTACTGGATAGTGGACTGTATGAAAATAAATAAGCAGTGTACTGGATAGTGGACTGTATGAAAATAAATAAGCAGTGTACTGGATAGTGGACTGTATGAAAATGAATAAGCAATGTACTGGATAGTGGACTGTATGAAAATGAATAAGCAATGTACTGGATAGTGGACTGTATGAAAATAAATAAGCAGTGTACTGGATAGTGGACTGTATGAAAATGAATAAGCAATGTACTGGATAGTGGACTGTATGAAAATAAATAAGCAGTGTACTGGATAGTGGACTGTATGAAAATGGATAAGCAATGTACTGGATAGTGGACTGTACGAAAATGGATAAGCAATGTACTGGATAGTGGACTGTACAAAAATGAATAAGCAATGTACTGGATAGTGGACTGTACGAATATGGATGAGCAGTGTACTGGATAGTGGACTGTACGAAAATGGATGAGCAGTGTACTGGATGGTGGACTGCACGAAAATGGATAAGCAATGTACTTGATAGTGGACTGTACGAAAATGGATAAGCAATGTACTGGATAGTGGACTGTACGAAAATGGATGAGCAATGTACTGGATAGTGGACTGTACGAAAATGGATAAGCAATGTACTGGATAGTGGACTGTACGAATATGGATGAGCAGTGTACTGGATAGTGGACAGTACGAAAATGGATGAGCAGTGTACTGGATAGTGGACTGTACGAAAATGAATAAGCAATGTACTGGATAGTGGACTGTACGAAAATGGATAAGCAATGTACTGGATGGTGGACTGTACGAAAATGGATGAGCAGTGTACTGGATGGTGGACTGTACGAAAATGGATCAGCAATGTACTGGATGGTGGATAGTACAAAAATGGACGAAAATGGATAAGCAATGTACTGGATAGTGGACTGCATAAAAATGGATGAGCAGTGTACTGGATAGTGGACTGTACGAAAATGGATAAGCAGTGTACTGGATGGTGGACTGTACGAAAATGGATAATATGGATGAGCAGTGTACTGGATAGTGGACTGTACGAATATGGTTGAGCAGTGTACTGGATAAGGGACTGTAAGAAAATGGATAAGCAATGTACTGGATAGTGGACTGTACGAAAATGGATAAGCAGTGTACTGGATGGTGGACTGTACGAAAATGGATGAGCAGTGTACTGGATGGTGGACTGTACGAAAATGGATAAGCAATGTACTGGATAGTGGACTGTACGAAAATGGATAAGCAATGTACTGGATAGTGGACTGTACGAAAATAGATGAGCAATGTACTGGATAATGGACTGTACGAAAATGGATGAGCAGTGTACTGGATAGTGGACTGTACGAAAATGGATGAGCAGTGTACTGGATAGTGGACTGTACGAAAATGGATGAGCAGTGTACTGGATAGTGGACTGTACGAAAATGGATGAGCAGTGTACTGGATAGTGGACTGTACGAAAATGGATGAGCAGTGTACTGGATGGTGGACTGTACGAAAATGGATGAGCAGTGTACTGGATAGTGGACTGTACGAAAATGGATAAGCAATGTACTGGATGGTGGATTGTACGAAAATGGATAAGCAATGTACTGGATAGTGGACTGTACGAAAATGGATAAGCAGTGTACTGGATGGTGGACTGTACGAAAATGGATAAGCAGTGTACTGGATAGTGGACTGTACGAAAATGGATGAGCAGTGTACTGGATGGTGGATTGTACGAAAATGGATAAGCAATGTACTGGATAGTGGACTGTACGAAAATGGATGAGCAGTGTACTGGATGGTGGACTGTACGAAAATGGATAAGCAGTGTACTGGATAGTGGACTGTACGAAAATGGATAAGCAGTGTACTGGATGGTGGACTGTACGAAAATGGATAAGCAGTGTACTGGATGGTGGACTGTACGAAAATGGATAAGCAGTGTACTGGATAGTGGATTGTACGAAAATAGATGAGCAATGTACTGGATAATGGACTGTACGAAAATGGATGAGCAGTGTAATGGATAGTGGACTGTACAAAAATGGATGAGCAATGTACTGGATAATGGACTGTATGAAAATGGATGAGCAGTGTACTGGATGGTGGACTGTATGAAAATGGATAAGCAATGTACTGGATAGTGGGTGGGAAATGTGATATTAGTTTCTTTTTTTCTCTACTGCTACTGATAATGTTATCCTGACTTGGACCACAATGCATCACCTTTTAACTGAGTTCCAGTTAAGGTATCTAAAGCAATAGCTGACTAAGATTATTTTTTATAGCATGTTAACTTAATAATCAATACATATCATGTCTCAGGCAAAAGATAGCTAGTTTCATTGTACTCACTGTACTGTCGTGTTTTTGCAAGGATAATCCTGTTTCTGTCCCTCAGTTTGTTGCGAGTCTCCTCCACATTTTCGTACTCCGGAGCATAGCAGACATGCAGAACCCCGCCGTAGAATGACCAGTCATCCAGTTTCCGCTTTGCAAATCTTAAGAGATATTAAAAAAATAATTCAGAACTATCAAATATGATGGGAATTAATGAATGTCTCATAAAAACAGCAATAATAAATTGATTCAATTTATGCACTAGTATAAACATTTTGAAACCTCAAAGAATCAATAATTGTTTTAGATAGTCAGAAAAACATCAAAAGACACTAACACTATGGTCTAGAAGTCTTGATTATATGGTTTCATTAATGAAAAAACATGTTCCAGTAAATAGTACAACAGAGTGTGCATGACTGACAGCAATGTTAAAATTGATTTAAAGTTGGCAGTATATCATCAACAGAATTACATATTTCATGTAAGTTTATAAAGATTTTTTAACTGACATAATTAAAAGAAAAACAGTGGAATGTACTGATTCCAAATTTGTATTTAAAGAATAATTGTGAAACAAGCTATATCATTATATTAATCACTCTCATCAGCATGATTATCTGCGTGAGTGTCTTGTTTTTAGGGGCTAACCGGAGTACATGGAGGAAACCCACTTGTCCACTTGGTAACAACAAACCAAATGGACAAGTGCCCAGCCCGGGAACTTAACCTGGGATGCATTGGTGTGAAGGATGTGCACTAACTGCACTGGGAAATATGTTTCCAAAGAAGCTACTAGCAGACTAACTTCAATTTACATATGACTACAAACAAGCTATATAAAAGCTTTACAGGTTACACCCCTTTATGTTAATTCCAAGTACCTGGCAGACTGTATTCTCTTGTATTTGAACAGGTGTGTCTCTGTAAACTGAGCAGCTGGGTATTCATCCAGTACTCGGTGATCATCCAAGTCTCCCTGTGCCTCAAAGAGACGCATCAATTCCCGACTTGTTCCGACAGATGGAACTCCTTGTACCAGCACATAGATGGACTCTTGGTTAACTGTGTACACCTAGAGAAGATAAATACATCTTTTTATATAGACATAAATGATAAGACATACTTCACAATCGTCCTTAAATAAATCAACATCAACCTAGCCTTGACTCAAGTTACTGGTAAGTGAATCCAAATGATTTTAAGACATTTTAATTACAAATATTTAATATCATGGTAATGAAATGCAGACAAATTCATTTCGTTGTGATTATGAACCATACTTCAACAAATGGCATGCATATTGGTGACAAAGATCTGAGTGGGGTTTTAAGTTGATAAAGTCAGTTGACAAAGTTTTGAGTGAGGTTCTGAGCAGATACAGTCAGCCAGTCTTGGAGATTGTAAAGGTCTGCCTGCACCAATATGGCTAAATTATAGCTTGACCTCATCACATCTCACAATTTACTTCAAGATAATTGTTTATTATCATTAAGCACTGAAACAGGGAAATTTACCGTCTGAGGCTCATCTGTTGGTTTGGTTAAAGCCTGTCATTCTAAAAAGCTGTCCACTAGGCTTCTTCTTTCTTAATGTCCAGGCTAAACATCATCAAAGGAAAAAGCCTGGACGGCATTTTAGACTTATAGGTTAAAGCCAAACAAGTAATTTTGAAGGAAACTTTGATGAATGATATCTGGATGGTTACACAGCATTAACATTTTGTAAAGAGCAAAGGGCTTCCTTCGTTAAAATCAATAAAAAAATCCCAGAGAATCCTCACTCCTGTGCTCTCTTCATGATTTGAAATGCCACTTTAGCCAAGCATTAGTCTAAAATAATAGACGTGTTATACAGGATTTTTTCAATCCCTAACATCTAAACATGTTTGTGCAAAAACTGGGTGGGTTTGAAAAATATTGAAATTGTCTTAAGTGAAGTATTTTATGTTTGAAATGGATAATGAAGGTTTATATTCATATTTTACCATGTAAGTACAAAGCTATTTTGCACATAACAAGCATTAAACACATGATCTACCTTTTCAATATAACGAAACTTGACTGACACAGACAACAATAAAGCCAAGCGGAACAACTCGACCCAATCATAATAACTCGGCCACCTCTAACAACCTTTGTGTTAGACCTTGTAAATATAATCGTAACAACTCGGCCATGACCGAAGTGCTCGGATTGTTGTAAAACTGTGAACTGCAGCCTTGCGTTATGTTTTGACAGAATGAAATGAAGAAAATCCCATCAAACTCATAATTAATTGTTGGATATTTATTTTGTGTGTACCGAACTAATATAAAATAACATAATCTAGTAATATTTCTTGGTTTTATGATATTTAATGGACGCAATATGCATTAACCCGGAATCCCTATCAGAACAACTACCCACTTTTAGTACAAAACAATTTGTACTGGAAGGATTTGCCATATAAAATATCGTAAAAAAAATCCGTACAATTATTTGGACTAGCCAAGCACGTTGTTCTGATGAAGGGCTTAATGTTCTAACCTGAGACCACATCACACCCAATTTCCAGATTTTTATTTTTTTATTTACACCTATAGATAAATAATGAAGCATTCATTCTAGGTTTGCAACATAAACACTGTTATCCGAAATGTATCCGCCATTCCAAATTCGGATACTATAATAGTTCAGAAGTTATGGAAATTACACAAACACCATACCTTAACTGCAGTTGCCTTACGACCCTCTCTGTAAGGGGATCTTGTGGCACAAACTGGCTGCTTGATGTGATGCTTAGGTTGGTCCATGTTTAAAACTTAATTGTTTTCTGTCGTTTAGCTAACAAAATGAAAGTTCATGGGCGCGGCCATCTTGGATTTAAAATGAGGCTGGGTCATAGTTATACTTTCACTTTCACTTTGGTCTATATTGTCAAAATGTTTCTTGTTGGTTTAACTGGAGGAATTGCCTCTGGAAAATCGACAGTGTCAAACATGTTCAGTGAACTTGGTGTTCCCATTGTAGACGCTGACTTGATTGCAAGGGAAGGTAAAATATAAGTATATTTTTTCTTGAATTAGTTTTTTTTTTCTTTTACAGTTTCAGTACATGTGTGCCACTTAATTTTGATATACAGTATAATGCACCAGTCAATTGTAACCACGGCCCCCCCAGGTCCTGGGAATAGCGGGAACTTTGAATTTCTGTTCAGCCAAGCCCGGGCAAAACCTCTGCCCTGCGGGGACGAACTGCTGGCGCAAAATGCCCCCGCACCCCAGGGACCCTAGATAAGGCCAATTTCCTGATATATTTGATGTGAAGACAAAACCACCGCATTCACCCCGCACTGTGGGGCCACCTTGAAGGTGAAAACACGGCCCATTTCGCCGGCTATTCCCGGTATACACCCGGACCTGTGGGGCCGTGGTTACAACTGACTGGTGCATAACATATTGTGTTTTAATTCGTATTCTAACAATTTAAGACCTCTCATCCAGAATGTTATCTATTCTATATATTAAGTAAAGTAATAATTATTATAGTTTACATAAAAAGTTTTATTATTTAATATTTACTATATTATTGGTAAAGTGTTCGTGGTATATCAAGTCATTATAGGTTCTTGTTTTCTTCAAATTAGTCGTGGAGCCTGGTACACCAGCCTTAGCAAAGATAATTGCAAAGTTTGGTCGAGAAGTTTTGCAATCTGATGGAACCCTTGATAGAGAAAAACTTGGGGCAATTATTTTTGCTGACTCTACTATGCGAAAGGAGTTGAACCGCATCACCCATCCAGAGATAGGAAAAGCAATGATGTGGAAAGTTGCAAGGCTCTTCATTCAAGGTATTTTCCATTTAAGTTTCATTTGTTCCACATTCAGGTCTGTGAAGTTATAAATATTGTTGCTAAGGCATCAGCAGCCATTTATGTAAAACTGCCAGGTTAAATCTTTGTTTTAGTCAATGTTAGCCAAAATGATTGGTCTTTATTTATGTGAAATCTGTGGACAACTTTATACAGTTAGATGCAGATGGTTTGTTAAAGAAATAATTGTGCACATGATAATGTAAAATCAATTTAAAGGTGAAAGATGTATCAATGTATTGTTACCAAATTACAAAACTGGAAAGCATAAGGGGCAAATTTGGTGCATTTATAACTGTCCGCTGTATGCGGCGGATGTGCATTCATAGTCTCCACTTCTATGCAGTTGCTAGAAAGCTCAGCTGTCCTGTGAGGCATTGAGTAAGTTGGAACTTCAACAATCTTTAAAGCTCTGCTTTCCTGATGGTTGAAGTGTAATGGTTCCCTGTAGGCGGCAGAGGTCTGCAGCGGCGGAGGTGCGTTCATAATAATATTCCGTATAAAACGGAAGTACGTTCATACCGGATGTAAACTTGGTTGGTTATATGCTAATAAGCAAAGCCCGGGCTATGTGAGAATAGAGATGTTAGTGTATATAAAGACCAGTGGACCCCTTCAGGGTTGAGCATGCTTTTCCCTGAAGGGATCTGTTGGTATTTGTTTCATTACGCAAGAAAGCTCAGCTATCTGGTGTTTGTTTGGCTCGCAAGTTACACATTTATAACATAAAACCTTGGTCTACTAGGCCCCTTATGAGAATATCTTCATTGAAAATCTGTTATTGAAGGATACCATGAGAAGTGTTTGTACAAAATGATACCAGCCTCATTTACTCCTAAGTACAATGTACCAATCACTTACACATTGTTGAAAATTCAAAGAAATGTCAATGTGATCTTTTAAACATATTTTTATAACTTTATGCATAACACAATTTGTTTAATTGTTCTTATTTTACTCTGATCTATTTACGCTGATTATTTTACAGGTAACCAGTTTGTCATCCTGGACCTGCCACTGCTGTTTGAGACGAGGAATCTACTTTCATACCTTTCCTACACCATAGTTGTCTCATGGTATGTGAACACTGTTTTTGCACCACTTTCCTATTTTTCCTTCTACATTGAATTTCCTTCCCATTTGAAGAAGAACCAATATATAACATTACAAATGTTTGCTAGTGTATAAGATTACTTTGGAGATTTCTATGATCACAAAACTTGGTAATTTGCCTTTCATCAATGGATAACTCGTTTGGACATAGGGTCAGTAGGTCAAAGATCAAGGTCATCTACATATTTAGTTGGGAAGAATCAAAGAGAAAATTGGAGAATGGGTGGATATAAGATCATGTATAAAATTATGGTGTATGCCATTGACCAAAAGTTTGAGGGTCAGTTGGTCAAAGGTCAAGGTCAACATTCAAAATTAATAATGTCCTTACAAGTTACAAAATAAATGCACAATTAATGATACAGAACAATGGAACTCTTAATATCAATGCTTGACCTAAAATCATTTTGAGGTCATTAGGTCAAAGTTCAAGGTTACCATAGTAAGCTCATGTTTCGAATGAACACTTTGTCCTTATCCATGTGTTTCTTCTCCATTAAAGCCAAGTTTCATGTGTGTACCAATACTCCTGATAAACACGTAGTTGGAAGTGTAATGTTTTAATTATATTTATTTTAGCTCTGCTGGACAGCAGCTGTCCAGACTCCAGGCCAGGGACAACTACCCTGAGAAAGAGGCAAAGCAGAGAATAAATGCTCAAATGCCATTGGACGAAAAATGTCTACTAGCAACTGTTGTCATTGACAACAGTAACAGTATCAAGGAAACCAGAGAACAGGTTTTGAGTGTCTATCAGCAGTTCAAGAGCAGTAGAAAACATTGGAAGTTCAGATTGGCCATTTTGGCTATGATAGGTGTGTTGTCATATTCTGTATTGTACTTTTTGTGGTGATGACTGAAATATGACGAAGTATTTCTTCTTTACACATGCACCAGGGCTGTGATAAAATTAATGCATTACATAGTCCATACATTAACTTGTGTCTATGACCAAATTTACTCAATTTATATATAGTATTCAAATTTCAGGAAAGTCAGAGCTTCATATTCACCGTGTGCACTTGGTTTGTGAATTTGCTATGTAACATATGTCTTACAATACCGTATGGTCCATTTACTTTGTTTGTTTCTTATGAAAATCATTTAAATGATCATTTAAAATTGCCTGAGATCATTGCAGAAAGTAGAATTCTGACATACATACATGCAGTTTACTGTTTGAATGACACACTGTTTTATTGTACTGTTGGAATGACACACACTGTAGTATTGTACTGTTCAAATGACACACACTGTATTATTTTGTACTGTTCGAATGATACTCACTGTATTATTTTGTACTGTTCGAATGATACACACTGTATTATTTTGAACTGTTTGAATGATATACACTGTATTATTTTGAACTGTTCGAATGATATACACTGTATTATTTTGTACAGTTCAAATGATATACACTGTATTATTTTGAACTGTTCCAATGACACACACTGTATTATTTTGAACTGTTCAAATGATACACACTGTATTATTTTAAACTGTTCGAATGATACACACTGTATTATTTTGAACTGTTCCAATGACACACACTGTATTATTTTGTACAGTTCAAATGATACACACTGTATTAATTGAACTGTTCCAATGATACACACACACACACTGATTTTGTACTGTTAAAATGACGCACACTTTTATTGTACTGTTGGAATTATGCGAACAGTTTCGTAAACAGTATTATTGTACTGTTCAAATATGCCCACTACATAATTGTAGTTTGAATGATGCACACTTTTTGTTCTGAAAATATATTTAAGAGAGGAAAAGAACAAATAATGATGTTTTCATATTTTATTATCATATCCAACATACTTAACACAAATACTACAAAACATATCAAATATATATTTCAAATAAAACAATATAATGGATTTTGAGTCATGATTTTGATGATGAAAAAGTGTCCAAATGAAGGCTTCCGTAATTCCAATAATGAAAATATAGAAATGTTTTACACTAAAATTACAGATTACCAAGTAGCAGTCTTAGTTATAAGAAGTTTGGTGGCTTTGTGAATTAATTCACTTGCAAGCTCAACATGATCCTGCATGTGTACTTATATAAGCCAAGCTAATGAAATAAGAAAAATCGCTTACAAATACTATACTTTAATAACACTTGTTTGTCTTAATATGTTTTGTTTCTGTATTATTTGTATATATATACTAACCATTTGTGTTATAATTACTTGTATGGATGAGAAACAATATGTTTAAATCCAAAAAAATCATCTTTCTGTTCTGTTCTTTCTATAATATCATTTAATACTCAACATAATAAATATGAAATTGTTCAAATACAATTTAAAACAAACTAAACACATGTAATATGAAGAAAAATTGTTTCATAGTTATAATTATTTTAAAAGTGTTGTTCATAGATTAAATTGATAGAAATGTTGAATAGCAATGTGTACATGTGAATAAATAGTATAATTAATAACATTGAGCCAATAAATGTATTTTGATATCAACTCGTAACACAACATTATACACATGTTAAACTATATTTATTTTTTTAAATTTGGGTTTTACATTTATCTAAGCATTAAATATCAACGAAGGATAAATGTTTCTCCAAAACATGTTATTTTGGAATGTTAAACTTTTAAAATATGATTTGCAAACTGAAGAGTTTGAAAAATAACTATAGCACTTTTCTCGTTTAAAAACACAGTAAAGGGAGTGAATAAATGTTAGATGAATTTGAATGGGTTACAACCAAAACCAATACAGGATGTAAGACAACCTTGATAATCATAGGCATAATGTGTCACAACGCATGATAAAATATCCATCTAAATGATGGCTATGCTAAGCATGTAGGGCATGGACGGGTATCCGCGGCTCGGGTATGTTTTGTTTAACTTTTCGTAACCAGTACCTGACCAATACAGCAATATCATCTAATACTTGGAGATTTAAGTGAGTTTTTACATCAGTCATGTCGACTGCTGCTGGTTGAAGTGACTGAAATGGCTGTTTTTTCGCCATTTGCTTTAAGATAGATGACGTCCCCCGACCTTCGTGACCGAGCTCACATGAACAGAGATTTCATTTCTTTCTTCATTTGACAAACAATACTTAATTGTTGAAACTGCCTGTTTTCTGTTTCAGATGAAATGGTTACTTAGGGGTGCTTTAAAAAGAGGAAGAAACAGTGTATATACTAATCTATGTCATGATTATTCCATCGAGTGAAATGTATATATCGCTACCCGCATGTAATTGGCAATTTGGTTCCCTAGACTGTCCATGCCCTAGAAGTATGAAATATTCATTAACTTAACTAAGTTATATCTCATACACAATATGATAATTATTTAACACAAATCAGCACTGTGAGCAAAACACATCGTTATCACCAAACTATAAGCAGGATAATGTCAGATTATTTACATTTTTTCTTCTTCAAATATTGCACATATCCATGTTATTTACAAGTTTAAAATATACAATTTATACAGTTATCAAATATACACTCAACTAAAATAAACATGTAATTTGAACATAACATTTTTGTAATGTTAGCATTTTACAAATATTACTACTATATGTTGGCCTACAAATGTTCATAATGCCATATTAATAAGAAGTAATGGTTGAAATTCTGGACCACTCTATGATAAAAACCATGGAATGTCAAGAAAGTTTTCATCATATTTGACATACATGTAAGTACAAATGAAATAGCATTTTGAAGAATAAAGGCCATAGAAAAACTATGTAAGACTTCAACCCCGCCAACAACTGAGCTCTTGTTCGAAAAAAACACTTGAAGTGTCTTCTTTTTGACCAAATATTGGTTTATGAATATCTTTCTTATATTTTTTTTAAATAAAATCAGCTCTTTTGCCACATTCTTTTTTTTTATAACAGTCAGATGAATTTTTTTTTTGCCCTAATACTGCTTTGGAAGGGGGACAGGCTTCATTGGTTGTTCATGGCCAATACTGCTTTGGAAGAGGGACAGGCTTCATTGGTTGTTCGTGGCCAATACTGCTTTGGAAGGGGGACGGGTTTCATTGGTTGTTCATGGCCAGAACGCTTTGGAGTAAGAATGGGGGTCATTTGTTGTCCACGGCCAGAACACTTTGTAGTAGGGATGGGGGTCATTTGTTGTCCACGGCCAGAACATTTTGGAGTAGGGATGGACGCCATTTGTTGTCCATTGCCAGAACACTTTGGAGTATAGATAGGCATCATTGGTTGTTCATGGCCAGAACGCTTTGGAGTAGGAAGGGGAGTCATTGGTTGTTCATGGCCAGAACATTTTGGAGTAGGGATTGGCGTAATTGGTTGTCCAAGGCCAGAACGCTTTGGAGTAGGGATGGGGGTCATTGGTTGTTCATGGCCAGAACGCTTTGTAGTAGGGATGGGGGTCATTGGTTGTCCATGGCCAGAACGCTTTGGAGTAGGGATGGACGCCATTTGTTGTCCATTGCCAGAACACTTTGGAGTATAGATAGGCATCATTGGTTGTTCATGGCCAGAACGCTTTGGAGTAGGGATGGGGGTCATTGGTTGTCCACGGCCAGAACACTTTGGAGAAGGGATGGGGGTCATTGGTTGTCCACGGCTCGAACACTTTGAAGTAGGGATTGGGGGTCATTGGTTGTCCACGGCCAGAACGCTTTGGCATAGGTATGGGCTTCATTGGTTGTTCATAGCCAGAATGCTTCAAAATAGGGATGGGCATCATTGATTGTCCATGGCTAAAACGCTTGAACCATTACTTGTGATTGATAAAATTCACAAGATGCACTCTTGCTGGATTATGTCTTCCTTGGTTCAAGCTTGTGAGAAAGCTGAGTTAGACGTCGCTGGTTGTCTATGACCTTCAGGTCACGGACGTACTCTGCAGTCTCTGATGATTTCAGCGTCACAGGGGCCTCCAAGTCTGGAATATAGCAGTCATAATTTTTAAGACTGAGTAAGATTTGTAAAAACTTTGTACAGGAATTTGTCTTGAAGAGTTATACACTCTTTCCTAGCTTAAAACTGTTTTGACAAGTTATATAAATAAATGATGAGTTTATAGCTGGATTTATAACAGCCTAAAATCAGATTTGATGGTTAACATGATGTCAGCCATACATGAATCTGTGTAAATTAAAACTTGTAACAAATACTTTCACAACTATTATATGATACTATCAATATGCTCTACTCCTATGTTGTAGTAAGAGTAAAACCCAGTTTGCCGCTGAGGCAATGCTTATGCTCTTCTGCTGTTTTTCCAGTAAAAAAGGGGTATAACTCAACAACTATTAAATCCAAAATGATGAGCATTGCTCTTAATGTGCATATTGTATCTTGAAACATGTGTAAAGTGATTCATTTGAATATCTTGAAAGAAAATGAGTTATGGCCAAGATTATTTGTTTTGCACTCTGAAGATGATACCAGCAACTCTTTGGACGCTGAGAACACAAAAGCTTACACAATAGGGCAACTTTTTAAAAATAAACACGAGCTTAAAATAAGAAAGTATTAATACCTAGTTGTGAACTTCGGCAGAACCGAACTGTCTTCAACGTCTGAGCAATCATGTGCTGAAATATTTCAATGTCCATATAAAAATCAACGTTTTATTACTTTGCCAGCCGAAGGCAAGAACTAAGGTTGATTATAACATGAATGAAATGAAGAGTGTCACAGGTTCAGAAAAAGCAGTCGGCAGACTTCCAGGTATTAAACCAGAGACTCCCTGCTTGCAAGTAAGGTGCTCATGTATGTACAGGCTACTATAATATTGACTTAAGATTGGAAGCTCTAAATGGTGCTTCTGACAAAACAACTGTCAATTACCCTTAAATTTTACACTAACATTGAAGGTACCTCACAGTTGCTAATCTTCACAAAAGCTGTGTTACTTGAAAAGTTCCAAGGTATTCTTACCATTTTCTCAAAGTTGACGAGGCCATCAAAGTATGTCTTGTTTCCTTCATGGGTGAATGTCATATCTGGAAACAAAGAAGTCCAATGCAGTTAACTTTTTCTTCAAAACCATATACTGAGTTATTTACATGCTCCTGAATTAATGGGACTCATTCATGTTTTATAGGGTCAGATATTAAAAAAAAACCTGTGTGAAATGTGAACAAAATTGCTTGCTTCAATGATAAAACATCAAGACTTAGTTCAAATTTAATAACTGTTTGAAATTATGGCAGAAAAGCTCTATTTTGCCTGAAAGTTTTAGTAGAGGTAGTTGGAAGTAGGTAGTTGAAAATGAAAAAAACATATCATTTTAATCTTGTGTAAACAAAATTCTGTTCAAATGAGAATCGGTGGGTTGATGATAAAAGTAAGTAAAATTAGAGCTATCAAAGAACAGGATTAATACTCCTGAATGCCGCCTTCATAGGAAATGGCTGTAAAATGCTTCGACATCCCAACTAAAGTTGCCAATGCTGTGGATACAGTGATGGTTCCTATACACCGCACTTCTTCATATTGTGCCTTATTCTGGTATGAGCTTATACTTGAGAGACCTTTCTCTTACTGATAGAAGATAGAAGTAAATAACTCAAACATTACCTTTCATGAGAAGGGGCATGAATGGTATGATTGGCGGCTGCATCTTTGCTACAGACAGACGGTACACACGATGGTTACGTGAAGGGTCCATCAGGGTCTCAAAGTCTGCAAACATCTTCTTAAACTTTCCAGGCAGTTTCTGTGGAGAGAGAAGAGCTCAGAATTATACACAATGGTTTTTGAATAATGCTCAGGACTAAAAACATTTTATCAGAGTTTTCAGCAACAGTTTCATAAAATGCTTGGAAGGGTTTTTATATTTTTTAAGTCCAGTCAAAAAAGCAAAGCAAGTTGGAAAGATAACCCTGACATTTCATTATATTTTGTATTAAATAATTGATACTTTATGGTTTTAATAGTAATCAACACAATTGGTCAACAATTACAACTTAAAATCGCATATTTCTTTCTAGGGTCAAAGGGATATGCCCTTATCAAAGTTTTTTTTTATTATTCAAATGGTTTCGTCCTCGCCATTCAGGTACAAAACACAAATCATTTCTGTTTCCCAACTAACCTCCAATGTACAATAGGCTGAGGGCAATGGCAAATACTTTTACTAAAATCTTATATGTAGAAGGCTTAAATTATTCCAATAATAGATTCTAATCACTTAACATGTACCCACCTCCCAAGTTTGAGAAAGCCGGCTGACGGCGATGTTACTGAGACCCATCACGATGGCAAAGAAACTATTCAGGTTGCGAAACTCCTTACAACTGAAAATAATAATGAATACATGTATATTATCAATTACATACAATAGCACAACTAAGATGGAAATATTTCAATTAACTTTTTCCACTTGAAGATGTAAAACAGTAGTTTAAAGCCGACACAGACTGCATTTATGACTCTCGGTTAACATTTTTCAAAAAGTCTCCAAAACAAAAAAATATAACAAAACAGTAAAGTACAACTTACTGAGCAGCCAGTTTAATGAATTTCCGTAGCAACGAGACCCGTTTACTGAGGTTTGCAGCCATAACCATTTCCGTGACGACCCAGAACTGGAGCTCATTAAAGCGGCGCAGGAACATATCGAGGTTAGCTGTGATCTTGCCAAACTTGTATCGACCAAACACTTGATAGATGAGCTCATACTGAAACACATAAAAATTGGATATTAGTTGCTTTGTAACAATATTGGTGTTGTGTAACCTAAAACATCTACATAAGGATACATATTTATAACTATTAATGATTGCAGTAAGTTCATAGTCAAAACATGAAAACAATGCTGCCATACCAACAGGTTTTTTGTTTGGATGGTCAAAAAAACATTAAGTATACCAGCAATAGATACCTGCACCTCTACTATGTGCTTAAACTGTAATATTACCTCCTGAATATTTGTTTATAGTTTTCAGTTGTGATTTCCAATGAACTTAATGTCCCTGCCAAGGACAAGAAGCTCTCAGACGGACAGCACTGAAACTTAAGTATTCTCACCATGGCCCACTTAAAGAGTTCAAAGACATGTAGATTCATGTGGTTTGCCATTAACTAGAAACTAAACGCTTGTTACATCTATACGATATCTATAAGAATATTTACAGTATTATAATATTCTCACCTCCTGGAGACATGTGAAGAGTTCCCAGTCATGTAGGGTCATGTGGTACGCCATTTCCCGGGAACTGAATGACTCTATTTGGGAGAATGAACTCTCTGATGGGCCCTCCTGTTCTGGCAGGGGGGTCTGCAATATCAAACAATAAGGATGACACTTTTACAGGACTTTTCTGTGCTTATCACAGTAATGCAGAGTGCCACGGAACTCAAGTTACCAGTCAAAAAAGGTGCACAACAAAGTTATGGGCCTTGCTACACATGTGATGTTAAATGTGCCTGGAAAGTTTCATTTGAATAACTTGCAACATTTGAGTTTTGACCAAGTTTAATAAAAAGCACTACGTCTAAGAACACCAAGCGATCATCATATTTTTTCTTTGATGAAAAATTTAGCTTAATAAGCAACAACCTTAGGATTTTACTATAACAGCCAAATATCTTCCACGGAAAACAGGAATGACTCACAAATGAATCGCCTTTTTTTTATATATATTTTAGCACCTTATTTTAGAGTAGATATTTACTGATATACATGCCTGGATAAATAAAGTTAAGATATAATAAGTCGTTCAATTGCAATACTTCTTAACCAATCAAATTGTAAAAGAAACTGCTATTCAAAACCTGTGAATAAAACATTTTTTTACCAGTGCATCAAGATGTTCTTTCGGGGTAACAAAGAGTCGGCCATTAATACTGAGTCCTGTTGTAACACATAAGTCATTTTCTTTGAAGATCAGGCGTTCTGGAATGGAAATCCATGCTTATGATATCACTCAAAAATACAATACCTGTAATTATTTATATTCAAAATAACTTGCATTGTCATATTTTAGCACCTTTTGTTATAATTTAATTATTCTCGCTAAAATAAAGTGAATGATTGCTTTATGGCATACTGATTAATTTATATTGTATAAATACTGATACCAAACAATATTCGCATTCAGCAACCAGACACAAACAATCAAATTATTAATACCCGAATTGAATCTTAACAGGCTACTATCATCTCCAACAAACAGAACATTACCTCCGGTTGACTTGACTTCACAAAGAATGAGGTCATCTCCAAGTCCTTGTTTTTCCATTGTGGCACTGAGAAGTTGTTCAACCCGCGTTTCCAGCGGCAGTTTTAGAGTCGTGTAGGAATGGTCTGCACAATACACCTTAAATATTGCTGCAATGGAAAACAATACAGCATGATAAATATTTGCCACCTAGCTAGCCTGATGGAAAAATAAATGGAAACGAAGAGGCATGAACAAGGGCACAAACAATTTCTGTTAAGGCGATGATATACTAATATGGAACAGCGATTAGATTCATCAGTGCCGGAACTTCCTGGGATAACGCTGACAAAAGCTGCACGAGATTCTTTTTTCTATGGCATAAAAATATCTCATTTTTATTTTATATATCGTAAATTGTGATATTAAATCATTATTTAATTTTTGATTTATCACTAGTGTACGGTAATAAATTTGGTTGCGATGACATCAGTGAAAAGCATTGCAAATTGTGAATGCTCTATAGGGACATTTAGTATGTATATAGTGCTATAAATCATCAATTAATTATTCATTATATAAAATGATTATCACATTTATTGTCATTAATACAAAATTCATTAAAATTTAATTCCTAAATTTGTTCATAATATGCCAAGTCAGGTTTTTATTATCTTAACATTTAATAAAGTGCATACAAATGAGCACTCATGTAATATCATCTACTTTCATCATGAGTTTAATAGATTATGGCTTCACATTCAGATATTTGATGTACCAATAAGTTTGCCATTCCATAAGTCCATTAGTAATTATGTTAAATTTTGTTGCATAGTAACCTAATACAATTTTGATCTCATTTGAAAAGATATTGCTTACTGATAATAAATGACTGAAAAAATTTATTGGCAAGGTTATTGAAGTTTGCATTTTTGTTCTTTATTTCAATTAAAATTGGACATTAAATGAACTATTTTGTATTTTATCAAAGCCTATAAATCATGTTAAAGTAGTGGATAGCGCACTTGCTTCTTACCATGGTGTCTGGAAGCATGAGAGATTGGTTGCTGTACATTTTTCTTAACATCTTTATTTTTACCTTGACCTTATTCTTTCTTGATCTAAGTTTAAATGAAATTTATTTTATAAAGAATATGAAGAATGTTATGGTAAATTATGTTAAGTAATGGCATGATGTTTGTGCCAGTGTAGTCTTGTGTTGTGGGAGAAACCCTGGGTACCTGAAGAAAACTCACTTCATCTTTTGTCACTTACTTTCATCTGCAGGTTTGAGGGTTTTTCGTTTCTTGGGTGTGTCCTGGAAACAGTCCTTGGAATGTTTGCGTGAAAATGTGAATGTCCCCGATGACCTCTTCTTTGACTTGTTACCTGGGGATCTGAAACATATATTATTTTGTTCCTAACATTTCAGCAGGTATATGTAACTTCGAGTTTTTTTAATACTGGAATCATTAAGTCTGAAATAAGATGATTATGTGATAATGTTACAATTCTTAAGTGTGAAGCTCAAGGACCCGTAATTTGAAATGCATTTTTAATGTAATTTGTAGTTATGCAAACATTTCAATATTTTTTGTTTCTAGGGCATGATCTGGATAACTAAAATATCTTTTTCAAATGAGTTCTCAACTCTCTGCACCATGAAGCTGGATATTAATCTGTCTGAGAGTTAGCGAAAGCATGTTTTAGGTAATGGATTCCACATGTAGCCTAGTGTGTATGTAGTGGTGGAAATTAATACAAGCCCGCATGCCCTGCACTGATAAAATGTTTTCCGGGCTTGCTCAAAATCTGAATTTTATAAAGAAGGGCATGTTAAAAAATTTGATGCCAACCAATAGTTTAAGAGTCGGGCTTGTTCATCTAAGAGTCTACTTTTGATAACTGTGTATGTGCAATTTTACATCTACAATACTACTCAAAAGAAATAGGATTTTTTTTTTTGTCAAAATTAAATGGTTTCATAAATAAAAAATACTGTTTTTTTTTTTTTAATTAAAAGAACTTTAAAGCTTAAGGTATGAAATTAATAATAAAAAAAAATAATATAGCTGATCTGTAGAATTCCATCACTTCTCACTGCTTGCGTAAAGATACATCTGTCTCATGGTACATGGACTTTATGCAAGCAGCTCAAAGTAAGAACAACCCCATGGATCAACCCACTAACATACTGTTCCCCTCCTTTGAACACACTAAACACCCATTACTCTTGATCTATTTGCAACTTACCCTGACTGTGAGTTGAGAATGGCCTCTAGGTGTTTGATGTCATCTCTGAGGCCCGGATAGTCTTGAATGTCACCAACCACACAGCTGTGCAGCTCCTGAACAAAGAAACCATACACATTCACACTAGGACCTCAGTGACATTCACAACTGACATGACTTTGAAAACCCCTGATGTAAATTAAATAATCATGAACTGTAAAACCTGGAGATATTTACTTGCCAATGACAACCAAGGACAAACAAATGCACATAGACTTCAATATACTTTTTTATTAAACAAAGTACCCGGTAGGTAAATATTGAGGGCAGTCTTAATCCAATTTAGCATGTCAGTTTGGTATTTCATGATTGTAATCTGTTCATATCAGGTAATTTAATGGAAAGATAGCAATCATTACATAAAGTGCAAAAATATGCCTCAAATCTCTAAATGGTCTTAAAGATAAACTATTTTTTTTGAAGCTGACTTCTTCTAACATGCGAGTGATGAATGTTCACCTTAATGTTTGATTTCTAAATGTATACCTTCAGGAAAGATTTACATGTATTTGAATCCGAGAAGAATACTCCACTCCTGAATAAAGCGTTGCACACATATCTTGCAGTTCAACAAACTATTACAACCCATATTTCCTTTGCCCTTGGATTCAGTACAATATTTTTTGCCCTTACCTCCAGGAAAGCGTTAATTGTATGGTCCTCTCTGAATGGCAGGCCGACAATAATGCTCCACTCCTGTACAAAATGTAGCACACATTTCTTATGGTTCAACATAAACTCATATCCCTCGCTCTCTGATCCGTCTGCTGTTGAGGAGTGATAGCTTGTCAGGGTCAAGGACAATTAAGATGGTTGAAACAATGGCTATATTTGGCTGCCACATTATGGACAAATGTTAGATTGCATGTACCCTTGTCATCGTCCGCAACCCTGGTACTTTATTCTGGAAGAGATTTCTTCTTCCAATGAAATGACATATAAAAATTTAATAGTCTTGAACTTGGAAGTTTAACCATGACATCATGGAGGGGTTTTGATACTAATATAATATAGAAAAAAAGAACACATGACCGATTTCATTTGCTTAGATTTCAAGGATGTCCCAATTTGGCACCAGTGAAACTGCCTCATTAATTATTCTTGAGTATAAGATTTTACTAGCAAAATATCCCATGGTACAAAATGAAGCTGCGTAACAATGCATTGTTGTGTAAATACATACATGTGATCCAAGATTGATTTATATGTTTTAATGGGTGTAGGTGATTGTGAAAGGACATGCAAATCAAGGCTTAAAACCTCAAACTATAAAGTGATGTGACATGATCCAGTATGATTCCAACATGGTTTTGATAGGAATATCATTGTAATCAAACGTTCAGCAGCATCCTACAACTATGAAAACAACAACTAAAAATATTCTTCCATTGACAAATTAAAGCCTTCAGTAAGAGTTTCAGGTTAACAAGTAGACTTAGTTTTCAAAGCATTCTGCACACCTGTTGAACATAGAGGAGCGATGACTTATCAAGAGCATACAGCAAAATATCATAAGATCCAGAAATTCCAGAGCCAGATATTGAATTAAAGCCAATTTGCAAAATCAAATAAACCTACATAACAGCTACTGTCCAACCAATTTGTTTTTACATGCATTGCGTACCAACCAAAGAATAAACTTAAAAAAGTAATCAGACAATAAATGAATGTCCGCAGAATTCTCAACATGTGCAAAGGATACTGTGACAGTAGCACGGGACAGAGGTGGTTACATGGCATGTAGATCACATGTGTCAGTAGGAAATCTTCCAGGAATCCATCTGGAATACAGAAATTTCACAATTCTACATGTTGTTTGTTATGTTCATGGTCCATATCTAGTTATATCTATATAATAGTTTAAAGACATAATTTATGCAGTACGCAAATTGCCTTTAAATCTTAATGGTGGGTTTAAAAACAGTTTTTCTTCCTCCAAATGGCTGTAATTACATGAATTAACTGACAGTGAAATACAAAACTGTATTAACACTAGGATGTTTATCAATTAAATGGAGATATAATAAACAACTTTTAACCATTCAGCTCATGTTCAAATGCATAATTTACCAAAACACTCTTTTCATAAAGCACTTAAAATGCAGTAATTGTTGAAGGTGCTTTTTTTTTTAAATAAAAGCCTTTGTTCCTTTTGCAATGTAAGTGCAATTTCAACTGCATTTTAAGCATATTTTAAGTGTGAATAAGTATAATAACTAATCTAACATACCTATTTCTGTCTCATTTTTGTTATCTAGTCGACTCTCAAGGAGGTGCTCCAACATCTTCTCAGGAGTACCCGCCATCACAGAGTACCTGGAATACACAAAACCAGACATAATACTGACTATCAAAGATTGCCTTCTCCCAATACAAAAATAAAAAGTACCTGTGCCTGGTTAAAAATGGTTTGTTTTTGCACAAAAGACAGTTTAATAAGTTTTATTCAGATTTATTGTCAATTTTCATATAAACATTTTGAAGATGGGTCCATATTCAACTCATAGCAGCACAGGTAATAATAATAATAATAATAATAATAATAATAATAATATATTCTAAACCAGAATTATGTTCCCTACTTGTAATGTGCCTGTACAGTTCCATCAGCTGACTGGGTGTTTGACGGTATCTTCTCCAACACAAGAACGTCTTGGCCATGCTCCTTAAGGCGTACAGTGTTTGCCTCCACATCCTGATGATAAAACAAATCAGACATTTAAAAGAAGAATGTGACAATACATGAATGAATGATTGTGCTTCAGTTTGATCAGAAATTTGTCCATTGGGAACGCGTAGCCATATATATAATATATACTGGTATATGAAATATTCTGAGCAAATTCTGAGTAAAAACAAGTATGCATTCAAACAATTGGAGCATACATCTATATAGTTCATTTTAATTTTGACTACAAAATGTATAACACTCCCTACCCTACAAATATATTTTTTCTCATTCTAAAACTATTTTACTTTAACATATTGGGCAAACCTTCGAAATTAAACTTTCATTTTATGGACAAGTTCTTGTGTTGACTCAACCTCAGAAAACTCTTATACAACTAGCTACATCATTGAAAATTTAGTTGTAAAACTAAATTGACCATGTTTTCTCTGTCAAACATTCACTGTTAGTTGTTTCAGGCCAAGGAGTTTTATAGCCTAACATAACCATAACATTTAACAACCAGTAGAATCAATATTCTATTGTAACTTTAATGATCCCAATACATTACCCTCAAGATTCTGTTGAAGTCATCTTTATCCACTCTGAGAAAATGACAGTTGTCATCTCGGAGAACGATTGTTGCAGCTCTGTAAATTGTGTACAATACCATCGTTATTATCAATATCAATATGAATGGAGGAAAAAATTATACTGTAAACTGACTGTTCGTTGTGGTGGTCTAAATAATAACATAATTTGTGCTCAAAAGGCGAACAATAAAGTATTGAAAATATTTAAAAAATGACATCTATTTTTCTTAACAAATGCAATTTTACTAAGATATCCTATAAATTATTTAATTAAATATACAAAAACATTAAAAAGAGCTTCCTAGATCATAACACAGTTTGTGCTCGAAAGACAAACTATAAACTATTGCAAATATTTAGAAAAGTGACATCAATTGTTCCTAACATTAAATGCAATTTTCCTTAGATATCCTAAAAAATATTTAATTAAATATACAAAAACATTTACAAAAGCTTCCAGAATTGTAACACAGTTTGTGCTCGAAAGACAAATTATAAACTATTGCAAATATTTAGAAAAATGGTATCATTTATTATTGCAATTGTTTTTAAATATCCTATAAATTATTTAATTAAATATGCAAAAACATTTACAAAAATATTTACAAAAACTTCCACAATCTGCCGAAATTAAACACCACATAAAATAAGAGCTTTTACAGCAACATGTATATTGCAACAACATCACTCGGAAAGAGGAGTTTATGACCATGTTTATGACCACATTTCAAGCAATAAAACACCTCAAAAACACTTACAGATAACAAAACAAGACATTTTCCAGTAAACGCTGCTGTTTATCAATGATCATAAATTTAATGCACTATTTTCAAGAACTCTCATATAATGCACTTAACGTTTTGCATAATTTTGTCCATGATCTGCAGTCGAAATCTCATCAATAAGTTTGGAGAATATTCTAGAAAATTCATTTTTTCCCCAATCTATTCCTTTAACCTTGCTTTTCCAAAAAACAAAAGCACTGGATTGACATTTCTGAGTTGTAAAATGAAGAAACATGTGCAAAATACAAATGCTGGCAGGTTATCTGTCTTTAAGAGTACAATAGGATGATTTTTCATCAGTTTACATAAATGCGGTTGAGTAATTAAAGAAGAATATGTAAGACTGGGTAAGGGGTATTCAAAACATATACCCCCCGGGGGAAGGCACTTTTAATTTATACCAAACCCCTACAGAAGCAAATTTACCCTTTTGGGGTCCAAATTAGCGAAAAAAAAGACACCCACCCATATACTAACAAATTAATTGCCTCCCCCCCCTGGGTTTATACATTTTACTGGAAATGCCCTAAGGTGTGTTATTAAAATTACTGATTATTCTTAAAACATATGAAAGTACGGCATGGATTACCTCGGTGCATCATTGACCAGTGCCAATTTTCCAAAGTCATCTCCCTCGTGAAGAGTACACACAACCCCCTGAAGTGAACAATAAACTCATTATTCAAGATGATCATAGCATTAATATTTATTATATGGATTGCTTGTAATAAACTTCAAGGTAGTTTAGAGGCAATAAGACCTGTACTAAACATTATGCAAGTAATTCTAAAACTGATAAGGTGTCTTTCTTTTAGATCATTTTATTAAGACAGAGACTTTCAAACTGAGGCCAATTTCTTGAAAGATCTAAAGGGCAACAGGTTTAAGTATCATATTTTATATGGCTTAATAACTTGCTCAAACTTGATTTAATCTGCCAAATACTCGAAGAACTTAAATATTTCCTTGTCAAAGGCTTTAAATTGCAGTTATGCTGTTCATCCAGACTCATTGGTCTTTTTTTATAACCCTCCAAGATATTTAGCTTTGCTAGTTTGTGAAAACGTTATTGAGGAATCATGACCACTTGCAACAGTATGTCCCATGACGTGATAAACAGCCAAAACAAGTGGCTTTGCATCATACATCCAGGTTTCTGTGCATCTAGCTACTAGAGCACCTGTCTGTACACAGAGAGCAGAGATCAACAGGTTCTAGCCTTATTTAATGTTTAACAGAAAACATCACACATAAAATTTTACTTACTTCACTGGTAAAAAGGTCTCAATCAATTCAAATGATGCAGATACAATTTTGTTCATGGAAGAACACTCACTCAGATGGGAATAACATAGATTAATTGTCATGTTAGCGCAGTGGTTAGCCCACTGGCTTCTGACCTAAGCGACCTGGGTTTGATTTGCGGCCTGGGCACATGTGAGTTTGGTTTTGGTCACCAAGCCCGACAAAGAGGTTTCCTCCCAGTATTCAGGTTTCCCCCGAAGCACAAGACCATACATTGTGCCAACACGAGTGATTACCATAATGCTTTAATAATCTTTTTCAAGTCGTTGTAAAATAAATAAGTTGTAACTAAACTAATAACATACCTTTCCATAGATGACAACATTCACAGAGCCCTTCAATATGATGTACCAGGATTTGCCCTCATCCCCCTGGTTAAACACTGAAAACACATTATCGACACATTTATATCAAATATACAAGAAATGTAGCCCTAAACAAGTATGCTGTTCCATTAGGGGTCAGTGTCCCTTCCTGGTTACTTCTTTTAGTTTAATTTAAAATGTCTTCCATGTCTTTTCTTTAATATTATGCTTATTTTTTTTATTTTTTTCATAAAATCTTTAATATTATGCTTATGACATCAGATGAATGAACTCCTTTTCATGACCATCACTTTAAATTGCAATTTCTTTAAGCTGTGACACCCAACATTTGACTGAAAATATATTATAGAAACTGTATTTTTTAACTGCTGAAATGTACAGATTCAGCTTTTGATACTAGACAAGTTTCTTTCCCAGAAAAAAAACTGTTGTTCACAAATGACCACTCATACGTACAGACAGTTCCTGATTTGGCATGTGATTCAAACACCAGAACGCTGGCCAGTTCTCGTTTCACCATCGTGGAGAGGTGGGACAGAGCTTTGATGTGGAGTAACTCTTCGTAAATGGTCTCCAAATCTTCACTTGTTCGCTCATGTGACCTGCAAAGAAAATGAGGAAAGAATTAGTCTCAAAGGACACTGGCCCATTTGCGTTTCACCATCATAGAGAATTATGACATTGCTTTGATATGAAGTAGCTTATCATGTTTAATCGTCACTAGAATGCTCATGTGGCCTGCAGAAGATTAAATAATTATTAGTTGAATATAATCAATTGCTGGAATCCTTTGACAGATTTTCATTCACAGAGTACTTTACATACAAAACATCACCCAGAATTTTCCGCAATATTGAAACATTCTATTCTCTCAGTAAATGAATTTCTTACGGTTTCCGTAGGATCATTCTCATCACGGCATCAGGCCCAATCTGTGCTAGAAGGAGAAACACATCGGGAAGTTCATCCTCGCACTCACGCTTTACAGCTGAGCTGGGAACCGTGCTAACACCCTCATCATCCTCATGAAAACGGTAGAAGAGGTACTTGTCCTTGAACTGGTGCTCATGGCAAACTGAAAGCAGTTGAAAAGCGTTTTAATGCAACAAAAAAGAGAACCTGTATCAAAACTGTGCTAGCCAAGAATGCTAAATAATGTCACCATCAGAGAAATGGTACAGCAGGTACTACGATCAGTGTCAGCTTATAATCAAAGACAATAACCTGACCATAAATAAATGTTATCTCTTTATTTAATAATGTAAGCTTATAATCAAAAACTTAAAAGTGAAAGCTTGTTATCAAAAAGTGTAAGCTTGCTTGTCAAAAACAGTGTAGGTTCTTCATCACTATTATAATGAAATAGTGTAAGCTTATCATGAAATAGTGTAAGCTTGTCATCAAATAGTGTCAGCTTATTATCATATAATGTTAGCCTATCATCAAGTAACGTAAGCTTATCACCAAGTAGTTTCAGCTTCCCATCAAATAGTGTAAGCTAGTGATTAAACAATTATCGAGTACAATCAATAAATCGTCGCTGACAATGCTATGTCGGCGACAATCGATAGTGGTTGTCCAAAATCGATGTCGCTAATGTTACTTCCGGTAACTACGTATGTTTTTGTTTTTGTGGTAAATGTCGAGTAAATGTAGTTTTTTCTTTCAGGTGAATTCTCGTTGGGTTCATTTAAACAAGAGATGTCATTCTCTTACACAAAATATTAAGATAACTGGCCTGTTCCAGTGTGCATCATTTTGCGGTATAATGTGCAATTATTAAGTACAATGTATGTTATTTGTTGTAATGTTTTTTTTTTCATTTAGTTGTGAAATGACAGAAAGGGGTTAAGGAGATTTACTTTCTGTTGCAAAAAGCATGTCTATAGCATCACACGTACTGAATCCAGTTTTAACCATTTAAATGCTCGTGATACTATGTATAAATAATCTTTTCCTTACTGATATTATGAACTTTCGATTTTTGTTCGTTAGTAAATCAAAATGTTTGGTCCGATTCGATTCGATTATCAATAGCAAATGGAGTCCGATTTTCAACCACTAGTGAAAACTCATCATCAAAAAGTGTAAGCTTATCATCAAATTGTGAAAACACACCATGCACAATAACTCCTTCCTCCACAAGAGCCTGCCACATGCCAACAGCCTGTGCTCGGGAATGTACCAGTCCACTATGTTGTAAAACCCAGTCTACCATTTCTGTGCCGACCATACAACGACGATATGTGCGAAGGTGGAATTTCCGGTCCCGGATCATGTGCGGGGCCCGCGCCAATAGAACGGTACGTAAAACATGTCCCGCATGTGCTAGACGATCAGAAGGCACCTATGGAGGGAAAAATCAGATATTTTTCAAATAGGTAATTATTTTATCACTACAATGACTGAGTTAAAAGTTACATTAATTTTATAAATACCAATATATCAAGTCAAAAAAATTACTTATAAGTATAAGTATTACATCAAGCATACATGCCATTATCCCCCAACAGAGGGAAATATCCTGGGTATTTTTGCTCCATTTACAGGTGGGGTATGAATACCCCCCAAAATTTCAATTTTTAAAACAAAACATACCATATTCTCAATACAGTATTTTATATTTAACAAGAGATGTTTGTCAAACATTATGCCCCCCCCCCCCCCCCCCCCCCCCCCCCCCCCCCTGAGCGCCATGTTGTCAGGATTATATGGACAATTGAATGAACTATGCATGGACCGAAATGACAGCTGATTTGTCACTGACATTGGATGCCGTTGAGGCAGTTTTAAGATAATGACTATTCAAAGTTTGAGGATAGAGTGTGTTATGACCATGACCTTAAAATCCAAAGGCGTCATCAACTGGTCAACAAAAATCTAAATGTCAAGTTTGAGGGCCATGGGTGCAGGCATTGACAAGTTATCACACAGACAAGCTTTTTTCGTTCAAGGTCACTGTAACCTTGACATTTGACCCGATGACCCCTAAAATCATAAGGGGTCATCTACAGGTCAGACACATCACCAAGTCAAGTTTGAGGACCATGGGTGCAGGCATTGTCGAATTATCACTTGAAACATTTTCACATTCAAGGTCACTGTGAACTTGACCTTTGACCCAATCACTCCTAAAATCAATAAGTGTCATCTCCTGGTTAGGCCCAACTTCCATGTCAAGTTTGATGATCATAGGTTCAGGCATTGTTGAGATATCACTGGGAGAAGATTGTTAACTTTTTTGTGTTTTAAGTTACTGTGGTGGTCAAGGGGGGTCATCTACTGGTCAGGCCGAACCTTCATGTCAAGTTTGATGACAATAGGTCCAGGAATTGTCAAGTTTGCTTTCAAGGTTACTGTGACCTTGACCCCTAAAATCAATAGGGGTCATCTACTGGTCAGGCCCAACCTCCAAGTCATGTTTGTGGGCCATAGGTGCAGGCATTGTCGAGTTATCACTCGGACAACCTTTGACCATTCAAGGTCACTGTGACCTTTGACCCGATGAGCCCCCAAAGCAATAAGGGTCATCTACTGGTCAGGCCCAACCTCCGAGTCAAGTTTGAATGCCATGGGTGCAGGCATTGTCGAGTTATTACTCTGACAAATTTCTACCAGTTCAAAGTCACTGTGACCTTGACCTTTGGCCCGATGACCCCCCAAAACAATAGGGGTCATCTACTGATCAGGCCCAACCTCCAATTCAATTATGAGGGCCATGGGTGCAGGCATTGTCGAGTCATCACTCGGACAACCTTTTACCATTCAAGGTCACTGTGACCTTGACCTTTGACCCGATGAGCCCCAAAAACAATAAGGGTCAGCTACTGGTCAGGCCCAACCTCCATGTCAAGTTTGAGGGCCATGGGAGCAGGCATTGTCGAGTTATCACTCGGACAACCTTTTACCATTCCAGGTCCCTGTGACCTTGACCTTTGGCCCAATGACCCCCCAAAACAATAGGGGTCATCTAATGGTCAGGCCCAACTCCCATATCAACTTTGATGACCATAGGTCTAGGCATTGTTGAGTTATCACATGGACAAGCTTTAAAATTATTTTACCATTAAAGGTCACTGTGACATTGACCTTTGACCCGATGAGCCCTTAAATCAATAGGGGTCATCTACTGGTCAGGCCCAACCTTCATGTGAAGTTTGATGACCATACGTCCAGGAATTGTTGAGTTATCACTCGAACAAGCTTTGGTCTACCGACGGACCGACCGACCGACATACCGACATGCCTGTGCAAAGCAATATACCCCTCTTCTTCGAAGGGGGGCATAATAAGAGGATCCCTACCACACTTTATCCCAAAAAATATGTATTTATTTAAAAAGTTACAAAGGGCCATTACTCTTACAATATTTAATTTGGAGATCTATAACTCACAAAACAGCACATGGGTATTGTTAAGTTTGAAGTTGATATCTACAATGACTGTAAAACAATAAAAATATAACCCCTCTGCTTCGAAGGGGGGCATAATTAAACTAGATGTTCACTGAAAACTGATACTTCAACTCATGCATTTAGTGACATATAAATTTCTACTGTCTACTATATAAGAAAATAAAATATGGACAATCAGAAAACCTTTTTTCAGCTTACAGTCACACTGACCTTGACCTTTGACCCACTGACCTCAAAATCAATAGGGTTCATCTGCTGGTCATGACCAATAAGCCTACCTAGTATGAGGTCCCTGGGTCAAAGCGTTCTCAAGTTATTGATCGGAAACCGTTTTTCATGTTAAGGTCACACTGACCTTGACCTTTGACCTCAAAATCAATAGGGTTCATCTGCTGGTCATGACCAATACACCTACCAAGTATGAGGTTCCTGGGTCAAAGCGTTCTCAAGTTATTGATCGGAAACCGTTTTTCATGTAAAGGTCACACTGACCTTGACCTTTGACCCACTGACCTCAAAATCAATAGGGTTCATCTGCTGGTCATGACCAATAAGCCTACCTAGTATGAGGTCCCTGGGTCAAAGCGTTCTCAAGTTATTGATCGGAAACCGTTTTTCATGTTAAGGTCACACTGACCTTGACCTTTGACCCACTGACCTCAAAATCAATAGGGTTCATCTGCTGGTCATGACCAATACACCTACCAAGTATGAGGTTCCTGGGTCAAAGCGTTCTCAAGTTATTGATCGGAAACCGTTTTTCATGTAAAGGTCACACTGACCTTGACCTTTGACCCACTGACCTCAAAATCAATAGGGTTCATCTGCTGGTGATGACCAATACACATACCAAGTATGAGGTCCCTCGGTCAAAGCGTTCTCAAGTTATTGATCGGAAACCATTTGGTATTCCGACCGACCGACCGACAGACAGACAGACCGACCGACCGACCGACCGACCGACCGACCGACCGACCGACATGTGCAAAACAATATACCCCACTTTTTTCAAAAGGGGGCATAAAAAGAAACGTTAGTTTAAATAAAATGCTTTGTGAAGTAGAACATGCGATAAAAGATGCCCATGGCCGGAGTGGTTAATGACTTTCAAAACCTGGTAGTTGAGGTCATTGAAGTCACCTAAGAAGCTTTCCAGAAATATGGCATGTATGATCAAGCCTTAAAAATAAAGATTTTTCGTTTTATAGTCCATCCAAAATAATGTTATACCAAAACCTACCTGAGTAATAGGGGCTGCTGGATTCGGCAGCTCCTCCGCGGGCACTTTACTTGACAATCGCCTCTTGTCTGAAGATGGTGTCTCAGTTGATGAACGACTCCCACTCCCTTAAGTCACATATATACATACAGTTGGCACTATAATACTTCGTCAAAAATTCCAATAACAGAATGGTTACAAGTAGGCGGAGCTTAGCTGTTCAATAACTAGCGTGTGGATACATTACAATGCTTTTAACTATTAAGCATGCTAATTATTGAAAATTGTCCTTTACAATATGGTACTAAACCACCCACATAACCCGCTTAGCTTAAGACTTAAAAGTATACAAGTTGCACTCTGCTCTCCTGTATAATTTCACTAGGAAGTGGGTTGAGTTACTATTACTTTTTAAGTTTTTATTAATAGGTAACAAGAAATCAAAGGTAAATGATAAATTATCGATAATAAATCAAACAAAAAAGTCAATTAATTTACAACTAGTCAGTCTGTTACAACAATGCTTACCTCCAGGAAGAGCAGCTATGGGTGTTATCACAGACTCCATAATCTGTTTGTTGCGCTGTAACGAGTATACACATACAGTCATCTCATCACACTCAATGGAGTGTAACAGGTACCCCAGACACACATCATACCGCAACACACTCTCTTCCCCAAATATCCCCGAGGCTGAGTCAGAATTTACCCCTGATGACGTGAATGATAAGTTACGATATTCTGGGGACATAAATGGTAACTCCTGAAAGTCCTTAAATGGGTCACTTGGGGAGTAGGGCAAGTTTGTGGGTAATGATATGCGTTGAAAGACTTCATCCACCCATGACTCATTTGAGAGACGATTGATAGAGTTTGTAGAGTAATTTTTGTCTCTTGCAGTAAATTCTGATGGTTTTCCTAAATTTGTAACTTCATCACTAGAAATTGATTTCCTGCCTAAACTATCCGGCCTATGTAAGGATTTGACATACTTGCCAATTTGTTGTTCATCGAATAAAAATCTTTTAGTGAAACTGCTTGATCTATCAGTTTTAGATGGTGTTGACAAATCTGATTTTGGTGTTTGGCGAGTTTTAGGGGTTGAACATTTGTTCATAAATATTTTATCATATTCACTGTTATCTGTAACATAGTCAACCACAGAATGTCTTTGAAATCGCCTGTTGAGAGCAGGTAAGTTTTCTTTGTTTTCCTCATTATGAATATCACTCAAAGACAGCACCTTTTTATGTCTCTTTTTAAACGGGAGAGGAGGTTTTGTAGATAGATTTTGATCATTGTAATTTGAACTGGTATTTTCAAAGTCTATCACAGAGGGCTGGCTTGTATGAGCGGAGGACAGATATTTTAAATTTGGAGATTTCTCTCTTACAAATTTCTGTGGTGATGCCGCTCTCTCAATGTTTATTATAGGCACTGAATGCCTTGTCTGAAGTTGCTTATGTTTTTGTTCCCTATTCCACTTCACTTTATCAAATTTTGCCTCCGACTTAAATGGCACGCTGTCATGCAGTACATCATCGTCTGAAATACCTATTTCATCCATTGAATCAAGAGTATTCAATACATCATGTGAGCTTGACATAGACTTTACTTTTACCATTCTAAGTTCTTTCTTACTTTTTTCATTTAGCTTCAGCTGATTTGAAATTTCAAAATCTTTTTCTTCAAGTAAGTTACCACAAGAACTTGATATTTGAGCACTTTTTGTATCCCCCTCATTTTCAACATAATATTTCTCATAATCTTCGACATCAACATCACACTTAACTTTTGCCTTTCTTTTAAGTGTCCCTGAGTTATCATCTAAATCCAAAATATCTCCACAAGATCTGGACTGTCTTGTATCTGTCTCATCAATTGTGTCAGTATCTGATTCTACAGCTTGGTCAATACTGTCAGAACTCAAATCTACTATTGGTCTGTGTTTTTGTAAAAATCCTTGTGAAACATCTGACAAATTGTTTGTAGATTTGTCTTCCAAGTTACAAATAATACCAGAGTCTTCTTTGTCTTTTGAACTCAATCTGCTCAGTTCAAACATGGATCGATGCTTATAACATACTGAACTTTTTCTCTTAGCAGAGTTGAGTGGAAAATGGATGTTGTCACCAGTTATTACATCCCAAGATTTTCTCTGTGGAATTGCAGAAGAATTCCTGTTTTCTTTGGAAGACCTTCGTTTCACCATACACTGGCAAGTAGCACTTAAATCACAAAGAGAAATAGCCTGTCGGGGTTGAGCACAACCTAGAGATAATTGCTTATCCGATTGGTCAGAATCGGTACTTGAGTCAGAAAAATTCCTAGGCTTTCCACAAACTCGACAAAAATTCAAAACTAAGCTGTTTCTATTTGACCTACCACCTGACACTTCTGAGTCTAGACTGTATTGTTTATTGAAGAGGAATATTGAACTTCCACCTGAACTTTCACAATCCGACGATGACTCAGCTTCTTCTGTATTACCTGCAATACTACGAAGTCTGCGAACATGGTCTGCATCGACAGAGCGCATGATTTCATCAAGTAAAGTGGGACTCTTAAGAGCCCCAAAGCTCTTTCTTTGGCTTAGAACAAAGCTATTTGCCCTTGACCTTGAATCTAAACAATTTGGATCAAGGTCACCATTAACAGATTCATTGGCAAGCTTAATATTTAGTTTAAGTCTCATTCCAAGTGCCTTCTTTTCCAGCTCAGTATGTGGTCGTTCCCTTGGCAATGTAACTTGAACCTTCTCATAAACAAATTCTGTTTTCTCCTCTTCACTGACTTGAGACTTCTTCTTGTTACAATACTGCTTGAATGGACTGTCAACCATGGTATTTGAGTTTGTTCTCTTTCTAATCATGGTCGAAAAACTTGAAGCCCTTTTCGCCATCATATTCGCTAAAGAATTTGCAGAAGTTGACAAAGGTCCCCACAATTTATCTGATGAGCTACCAGAATCATTCTTATCACTTCTGAGCTTGAAAGAACTACCAAGAGTCTTATTAGCAAATGTCTGGGCTGTATCATTGAACAGTTTTGATAAACTTCCTAACCTGCCAACCTTTCTTCGAGGTGATTGTCCAGTTTTTCTCCTCTTTGGATTTGGCATGGTGTAAAACCTTGTTGGATCATGGTCCTTATTTCCATTCTCAACTCTCTGAGTCACTCTGCCTTCAGCTTCTAACACTGGTGACAGTAAAAGCTCTGTGGAGCTAGTGAGCATCGAACGCCTCTTCTCTGTGTCGTTTTGGTCAACTTTAGAGCTCAAACTCGAGTCTAACGACCTTCTGTTATGATTATGTTTTGGCTTCTTCTTTTTGGCATGGTTGGAATCCTCAACTGACTTTGATTTATTTAGCACAACTTTACCATTGTCATCTATTGTTTCCTTACCTTCAATGAACTGAAACACATGCTTAGCAATTTCATTGATTTTCTCTTCAACAGATTTACTCTTCACTCTCTTATGATTATGTCTTTGAGTAACATTCGCCTCTGAAAGGCTTTCAGCCAGGGAATAAGGTATAATCTGTTTCTTAGGCTCTTCAGTGTCACTAGATTTATCATGGAGCTGTTCCAGATCGTGTTCAGCTTCAGAGTCTGAGAAAAACAGCTCATTAGAATGTACAGAGTGAACACTGGAGCCAAATGAGTCCAGAGAATTAACACTGTCACTTCTTTTAAGCTCAGGTTTTACTCGTATTGCTTTAGTTGTTAGTTCTTCTACTATAGCAGCGTTCTTCAGGTCATGTTCACTTGTTTCTACATTGTCTTTGTCATTGTTTATTTGGTTAACATCAAATCCTAATGAAGATTCAAGGCTTATTCTAGATTCCAGAGTAAGAAAGCTCCCAAGAGGCTTGTTCACTATTTCTACTGAGCAAAATCTGTTCTGGTCCTGAATGTTTACATTTTCTGTGTCTTTTAAATCTGTTCGCAAGACCCAAGGATTTTCTAAATGTTCACATTCAGCCTTTGATTCTTTCATTTCTGTTATTTTCGTACGCAATGAACTCATACGTTCCAATTTTGGTTTATCTGTGTACTTCTTCATATTCACTAAACTCATTGTTTTTGTAACAGTCTTTTTGGGCTCATCGACCTTTTCAAATCCCGATATGATATTTGTTTCTCCATTTCCATTCTTTACTTCATGTTTATTTTTACTTGTTTCAGTTCTAGTTTTGTCATGCTTTGATTGTGAGGACTTTGTGTCTCTTTTACCTCTATCTGATTTAAGACCTTTTGCCACACTCTTGCCATATGATTGACCTAAATCACCATGAAAAGTAAACACAACATTGTCTATTTCATCATGGCCATACATATCCGCACATGTTGGAGAGGTAATTCCAAGGTCCACTATTTCCGGAACAACCCTTTTCGGATTTTCCGACACTCTGCCTGGAACTTTGAATTCAAAAGTTTTCTGAAAAACTGAGAAGTCATTCTCAATATGTTCTTTATCTATGTCTTCTATCTCTTTAATCACATGAAGTTTTCTGCCTGACTTTGGCTTGAAATTCACTGTCTTAATCAGGGAAGAAAAGTCAAAATCTAAAACTTTATTTTCATCTTGCTTACCGTTTATTTTTGAACCAGTCCTGACAATATCTTCTGGACAAAGTTCATTTTCGGCATCATTCCTGCATTTAAGCACTTGTCTACGTCCAAATTTCTGAGAACTTTTAAAAGCCTTCTTTCCCCTGTTTGGGGCCAGCAATAATTCAGAAGTACCACTCTTTCTAGAAACCTCATTCTGGTTCTGTTCATCCAAAGTGCTTGAAGTTTTCACATTCAAATTGGACTTGTCTATATTTCTGTTTCTATCGAAAGTTTGCACTTTCCTGGAAAAGGAATGTCGAAGTTTATCTTTGAACTTCATGGTTCACCTTCAGAGATGTCAATATCAGGTCCAAGATTTAATCATTCAGAAATGTCAACTGTCACTTCCAGTAAACTTTAAAGTGGCATCAAAGAAGTGTATACATCTTTGACCTTTACATGGTAGCTGTCTGGCATCACAGAATTTCTTATGTGGTGTCACGACCTCTGCTGTGTCATCCTTATTGTATCTGGAAGTAAACAAAAGTACCAATCAGTAATTTAATTTCCAGGATTATCAAGCTTAGATGACAAGGTTAAATTATCATGTTTCATAGTAGGAAATTAAATGAATGCTCAAGAAACCAAACAAAATGAAACTGAAATATTATGATTGAAGGCATTCTTTATTTTATCACCGAAACTTTGTGATTTCTTGTTGCTAAATGCATCCTTTAATTGTTTTCTTAATTTGATACATTGTTATAGAAACATTATTATCCTCATGTCATTGTTTAAATTTAAGGTCCTGGTCATGTTTATGTAAAATGCACTTTTCTCTGTATGACAAAATGAAGTATGGCAATTCATTATGAGTGTAAAAAATTCAGATACCAAAAGCTGGAACGTTTCACTTCAGCAATGTCGATTTAATTTTGCTCAAATATCCTATCTGAAGACCACAATTTTCATAAGCGTTAACAATGCAATTGGTCACTTAATCACAGCTTTGCTGATGCGTGATTGGTTGATTGACATTAGTACCTGATGTTATCAATGTATTGTTAAGAAGTCAAAATATCCACCACTTTTGTTAAAATGCTGGTGGCCTAGTGGTTAAGGCATCAGTTTTTAGTTTTTTCTTTACTTTACTGGCTTGGGTTTGCACCCCACTAAAACTAAAATACTTTTTATACTATAACTGTATTTTTTTCTGCAATTTTGACATAATACAGTTAAATAACAATAAATAATGATTAAAAATCAGATGCAATACCGGGAAAACTAATTTTTGGTCCAAACATGAGCAACTACCATTAAGTGTAAACTACTTATATTCAATGTTATTTACTGGATGAGCCCACTTTTGTACTAAGCCACACAACATTTTGTCTGCATGAAAGTATATCGAATTTTTGCAAAAATTCTATTTACCCGGTAATAAAATACTTGAAATACTTTAAAATGATACCATATCCTTACTTACTGACTTCATGTCATACCTCAGAAAAATTCCATTCTACATACAAAACATTGGATATTATTTTATATTTCTTTGAAACTAAAACTATTTTCATGGTGGTCCATTTTCCACATGTTTTTGCACTAAAGAAAAACTGTGAAATTAAAATCATCACTATTTACATCTAATGTAATAGGAAATGCACTCTTGCTAGTCGCTACTAGGATATAGATTTAAGACTAGCCATTAAATGAAAAACATAAATATAATGGTCATACAGTTCATGATTAAAATCATTTGACAAAACAAGCTATTTCTCAGTAATTAAATA
Source organism: Mya arenaria (assembly GCF_026914265.1). Lineage (NCBI taxonomy): Eukaryota > Metazoa > Mollusca > Bivalvia > Myida > Myidae > Mya > Mya arenaria. The sequence goes on from NC_069122.1 coordinate 8,405,352, forward strand.
TAACAATTATACTATACTCCATTATGAAGTTCATTAGAACCCAGTTTGTGAAACCCAGTTTGCTCACCAAATTCCACTGATTTAAATGTTATCATATGAAATAGGAACTGACCTTGAATCCATGTTTTTAATATCTAAACATTAATAAAATTATAGTCATTCACCCTTCAATAGTCCTTAGAAACTTTAGTTGAATGTCAGGCAGGGCTCCCTCAATTGTCATCAGTCATCAAATATACAATCCAAATCCATAATATGTAAACTCAGCTTTGTTTTAGATGTTTTATCTAATAGAAGCACATCCTGAAAATAAGTTTGTACTGGATCTCATCGATAAGCCATATTGTCTAAGAATCCGTTTGAACCCTGTGTCCACTCACTGCTATCAATGAGTGCTATCAATTGTCCAAAATAGGAACTTACTTGATTGGATTGTCAGGAAATAGGAAATAAATGAACAACTTCCATTCTATTAGGATCGGGCATTAAGTGATGAGCTGATGAATGATGAAGTCTGGGACCTGCTATTGACAATTTACATGTATAATGCCTGGCATTTATTCAAGGCACTCGGTAAGTTTCTAACAGCCAAACCCCAATTTCAACAACAAACTTAAGTAGCTATTAATGGGATTGAGCTAAACAAACTATTTTTGTTTTTTTAACAATTTTCTCATTCTAAAGAGATTTAAGATATTTAAAAGATATTATGTTAAAGATAATCATGATAAACTACCATTTGTTATGTTAATTCAAGAGCGAGCCAGTTTTTTTGCTAAATAAAAAAAATACTCTTCCCCATTGAACCTGTTATGCTTAAAGGGACTTACTCATGTTTAAGTAAAATGCACTCTTTTTGTATGAGGAAATACTTAAGTGTGGTAAATCTTTAGGAGTGTTAAAACTAAGATACAAAAGCTTGAATCCTTCAGAAAAAGTTGATATTTGTTCCAATATAGTCCTTGAAGACCACAATTTTCATTAACGTTAATAACAACTATGAGCGAATCGTTATAGCTTGATTGAAATTTTCCTGTGATGTTATCAATGTATTGTTAAAAGGACAAAATATCCATTACTTTTATTTTTGTCATGGTGGCCTAGTGTTTAAGGTGTTTAAAATCTCTTTTATTATATTTTAACATCAAGGGAATCAATTGTCGCTGATTTCTGTAATTTGATTTTGTCATATAGTTATATTAATGTTACAATTTTATCAAAAATGTTCGTAAGCAGGTATGGACGAATTAGGTAAATTAAGAAATAAGACTGATTAAAGCATTGTCAAGCATTAGAGATGGAAATCCTTTTTCATAATGTACCTTTTTTAATTATATTTTTCCATGATAGCAAACAATCTTGTCAGCAGGTCGGATCGAGTAACGAAATTTTCTCAGGTGATAACATTACAAATTAAATTTTCTCACCTTAAAGACAAATCACATGTTGTTATTAGAACTATCAGTGTGTGTATACCATGTGATATTAATTGTGTCATATATAGATGCTTTATCTGAAGGCAAGATTTTGCTTTGAATGAAGACTTTAAACAAAGAAGATAACTTTACTAATTCTTGACCATTTTAATTGAAACATAGCGCAGTCTACATTGCTTACAGAGCCCCGCCTTCGGTCTTTTACCAGAGTTTGATTGAGAGTATAGCTTCTTAATACACTTTAACAAGCCTTTTCACAAAAAGCCACCTGAAGGAACACAGTCAAAACATTATTTTGGAAAAAGGTTTCTCAAAGTTATTTTAAGAAATTAATCAACTTATCAAACTCTGGAAATAAAATGAAGGCGGGGCTCTTTAAGCTGCATACACTGCCCTTTGTTTCATTTAAATTTGTGAAAAAAGAGAGAAAAGTTATCTTTGTTTTAAGTCTTCATTCCGGGCACAGTGTTGCCTTTGGATGTAGCATTTATGGCATAATTTATCACACCTGGTATACTAGTACACACACTGACTTAGAATGTCCTCATGGAATTTTACTGACTGAATTTAACAACTGAGGCCCTTGGAGCTGTTTCTACCTGTCAATAGACAAATCTAATCCATACTTTGGTATTAAAATAGCATAATCAACAAAGAAATTTCATCAGAGCCTCATGCAGCCTTCCAGCTTTTATAATCATGGAACTTGAGGATTTAACACTGGAAACTGTGTATATACACTGTTTACATTAGAAATAAGAAAAAATCCAATTTCTGTGCAATTTGTTTTCAATGATAATACTGAATCAAACCAATTTTTCCTGTGTTTCATGTTATCTTGGGCAGACTGTAACTGTTTTAACTTTGTACTTGTATGACGCCAGACTGATTAATAGTCTTCTATAAACATTGATTCCTAAATCATGCCACCACGCCCCCTGCAGTTATTGCAGATTTCAGAAGCAATTTTCCTGAATTCAATCATTGCGGTATATCTATTACAGTATCAAATTTCAATTGCATGCACAAGACCATTACACATTGGAATGGGCGTGGAGGCAGCATCTGGAAGGATTTGATAATCTACAAAAACTACAAACAGGAAGCTCTTGAATATTGCATCATATTGTTAAGACACTAAATGCTTAATGATGTTGAAGCTATACCACAAAGTGTATGCCATTGAACCCACTCACCTAGTGACATGTCGGATGTTGTTTGTCATAAGTGTTCATAATAATCCAATTGATTATATCCAACCATATATTTTGCATTGATAAATTATAAACTCTTCCTTGGTCAATTGCATGGTAAAATGACAACAACTGTACTGTTAATTTGCTCACATGTTTTTTTTTACAGATGGACAAGGGGCGTATTTTACTCCAAAACATTTTATCAAGTTAGTTTGAATGCGAATGTAAATTTATGACAATATATATATTTATATATATGCACTCTGAGTTTCATGTGAATCACTTTTCCAAGCCTGTTGATGATGGCCAACATTTAAGTTTCGCAGTACACCAATGATAATACCTTCTTAATTTTTCTTAAAAAAAATAGGCATTAGCTAAAGATATAAATAAATTCATCAAACCCAGTCTATAATTAGATTGTTTCCATCATAAGAAAATAAAGCGCATGAAATGGATATTATCGAAATCTGGATTTATTTTTAACATGATTGTGAGAGACAACTTTTTTTCTAACAACATAGTTGACAGGAGATAATGGATCTGTCAATGAGATGTTATTATTAGTCAGGAGATGGCGAATATCTGTCTCAAATAATTACCACGGATATGGAATCATTGTTTCTGCGGCAATATAAATAATAGAAAAATCAATCATTGCTTATTAATCCGTTCAGAAAAGCTGATGAGAAAATGATTTATCCGGGTTCCTCTTCAAGACAGTTCTATGATTGATTAGAACTTGGAATGCATACAGTTTTCATCCATTTGGAAGAGAAAATTGTCTTCAGATTATATAAAGGAACAAAATGTTTCCAAAATAACACATATTTCATAAAAATAATTCATCAATGATAAGATAATTTATTCCTGGAAACTGTCAACAGCTTGGCATGAAAATTGCTCAAACATTTTATTTTAGCTTTAGCTTAGCTTAGCTTAGAGGATTCTATTGTCGCAAATTCTGTGATTTGAATATTATACAAATGTTATTCTTTTTAATTGTTATTTGCAGTTCAAACTGTTGTTCATTCCATAACAGGAATTTATTTCTGATTTTCAAGAATTTCATTCAATGCTTTCATTTGTTTTTATATCAATTCATGATGATAATAGACCTAAACCCAAAATATCTGTTACCATACTCAGAATAATTGACTTTATTTATCTTTGTAAAAAATTGAAAGAAAGTTATAAAAAAAGTAGAGAAATTTACGAAATATAAGACATTGATGCATTGATGCAAAACATAGCATCACAAAGCTTTGATGTCCGAAACAAAAATTAGAGAAATAATACCTATCAGGCAGTCCAAAATTAAGTCCAAATCGTTGAAACACCCAAGGCCTCTTAAACAACAATCTAAAGGCTTATAATCATGATAATGTTGCCTTGAGGTAATTGTCAGACTCCACATGGTTTCCAGGTTTAATGATAGTGCCAAGCAGCAGAAAAATGACCATCAAATGTCTAGAATTGTTCCCGAGGAGAAGTTTTTAGACTGCCCAGTTCATCAGCGGAAAAATTCCACAGGCCATGTGCATTTATTAACAGGCATTCCGATGTCAAATATTAATTTGTTTGTTTTTGATGTCTGTTCATAGGTTAAGAACAGAAGCAAAGATGCAGAAGCAAGAATAATGTTATGGTACACTAGGATTTCAACGACTTAGGAGCAGATGTGGATGCTTATGCTGGCTGATGTTGGAAAAACAAGGGGAATAACCCAACAAATATTTAAGTAAAAGGTTGTGGAACTTGATACACCTAATGGGGCCATCTTGTGTATGTGCGTACAACAAAATATTGTAACATCAAGAATTTCTTTTTTATATTGTGTCGTTTTAGCTAAAGAGTTATGTAAGGGTGCTGCATGCACCCTCTCCTTGCAAGGTAACCAAACGATAACCTGTGGATAACCTATCCAGTTTTATACAATTGGCCACTACTCTCTTCACTGTCCTTTTTTGGTAGCACCCTTCTGCCCTCATGGAGACCATCATGTGTACCCTCCTTCCTTTATTAAAATTAAATGCTTCCGAAAAAATTCTTTTGTTTTGATTTAAACTTGACATATATCATTATAACCTATTAAACCTATTATTACTTCAATTAAGCACAATTCCTACTTTTTTGTGAAATTAAAAATTTTCACTGCCAGCTTATGACACAATGTGCAGAACCCTGTCCTTTTTTCTATTAGCACCCTGTCCTTGGCAAAACCCGTTAAAACCCTAGTCATTGTTGATTATTAAATTTAATGTTTTGTTCACAAAATGAACTAAACTGAATGAATGAATGATTGAACTGCAAAAAAAACAACAACTATTACTTTTTAAATAGATTGATTTACTATATAAAAATATTGATTTGAAAAAGTGATCAGACAAGATCGTTGATAAGGTGGCGCCAATTCTCCATGTTGTTGAAGAGAACATTAGTGTACAAGTTGAGGGTAAGAGTCAGGTCTAATTCACCTATCACCAAACATATTGTGGGTTCAATCCCCATCAAGCCCCAATTTCTCCAAACTTCTTTAGTCTATAAATATAACAGGGTTAAGCTGGATTTTTTTCTTTTTCTATAATCCATGCACCTATATATTCGCTTCTTTCAAACTTTGTTTACTTAATGTAGAAATTATCTTCAAGATAATAGCAATAAACCAATTTGCATTTATCAAAATTAAATTTTAAGTATGTATTTTTGACTAAATGAAATAAGCTACGTAAGTCTATAAGCTTAAGAAGTTTCAAGAAATTGGGGCCTGGGGTACTTTCTCATGGCCTCACAAAATAGATGCCCTAGCTAGTTTCCCACCCATGCAGGGAACTGACTCAACGGTAAAAAGATTTATAGGCAATTAATCAACCTAAAAGAAATTAGTAGAACATCATGAGAACACCAGTTGCTCACATTTTTTTAAAAACATTTTGGATAATGCTGATTAACCCAGTTTAAGACAATACCTCATTTTTTACATTAAAATCAAGACACGCAACATTATATCCAAACACTGAAAATATAAGAGAAAAGAAGTCAGCTGAACAAATATTACATCTGTTTAATTCCAATCCCAGATTTTTTATCCATTTTCTTCAATTCTCACAATCCATTTTCAATCTTCATTCACAAACATCATGCTGTATTTGTTTCTTGCAATCTATTTATCACCACAAGACAATTTCCGCCCTCCAGCATGTCTCTAGCAGATGAAAATGCATAACTTTTCATATAAAAACCCAAACTTTTCTTGGAATCTCCGCAGTCTCCCAGCTTAACTCTCATAAGAAATGAAATCTGAAAGCAGAGATCTTAAATTCTTAATAGATGCACGGGCAATGTAATCTAGTGACAAGAACTCCCATAAGTGCTGGCAACAGAGCTTTAAGAGGTTCCAGAGAGGAATACTAATGAAAGATTTGGACACTTGACTCTTAAAACTGGCCAGTGGTCAATGCCTTCAGTGGTCAATAGGTCATTAATTTATTTTGCTCTAAAAGGACGAAAACAAAGGAATCCAAACTTGCATCGGTCTGTTAATCAAATCTCAGCCATTGGCAATCCATAAATGTGTAACGGCGTGCATTGTACTGCAACACAGTCAATACAATGACAGATGTAATTAAATATCTTCATTCTGATCAATTATGGAGAACTGTTGACTGATATTTGTTTAAGAATTTTTCATAGAGTGTGGTGTACTCTTACCATCATGAAAGAAAACTTTCAGATTGTAATAGAAACCAGATTCCCTTGAGAATATGTTATGAAAGCTAACTAGAAATTATTCCTGGATTGTTGTTTATGATTATACGTTGAAGGACACGTGAAACAAGAACTGCTATCAATTATGGCTTATATATATAAACATGCGACGTTTAGGAAGTTGCTGTGACCTTGACTTTGAAGGTTAAGGGACAACGGTCTTGTGCATGTCACATCCTTATGCTATGGTAGTCACTTCTGTCAAATAATTTTGAAATCTGACCATGACTGAGAAAGATATGGCCTGGACAAAGAAAAAGACAGACAGATGGATGAACCAACTGACTGACTGACTGACTGACGTGAAGATTAGTGCATGAATCCTGGATGAACCAACTGACTGACTGACTGACGTGAAGATTAGTGCATGAATCCTGGATGAACCAACTGACTGACTGACTGACGTGAAGATTAGTGCATGAATCCTGGATGAACCAACTGACTGACTGACTGACGTGAAGATTAGTGCATGAATCCTGGATGAACCAACTGACTGACTGACTGACGTGAAGATTAGTGCATGAATCCTGGATGAACCAACTGACTGACGTGAAGATTAGTGCATGAATCCTGGATGAACCAACTGACTGACTGACTGACGTGAAGATTAGTGCATGAATCCTTAGAATATTACCCCAAAATCACTTTGTGTAGTGGGGGGTATAATAAGATGAAACAGTTTTCAATATTAAACTATTCTAGACAGATTGGTAGGTAATTTAAACTTGCAAGGCCAGAGATGTAATTTTAACATTTCATTTAAGAAAAAATTAGCTGTAATAAAAAGTTGCCAAAAATTGAAGAAACTTGTGAAACAAAACCGATGAAGCAGATTTCAATCTCACTAATTCCAGACACAGTTAACTAATTTAAGATGGTAGGCATTATTTTTTTCATTTGCTTTTTCCCTCTTGTCCAATCTTGTCAGTGATTTATTACACACTTAGGGCAAAAACATTACACCCAAACTGGCATGCTGACCAAAAATTTCTTGACATTAATGTTAGTTGAAACATCATTAGTGGCCCATTAAATCTAAAGAGTCTTTGTTGTTTTCTAAACTTCAACACCTCTTCCACAATAAAACAAGACATTAAAAATCCCTACCTTGTAATAAATTGTAACCCAAAATTATTAACTGGATCATTTTTCAAAAACAGTGCTACTAATCTTGTGGTATAAATATTTTATGAGATGCTAAAAATAATATTTCAGCTATGTTGTTGAAATGTTTGATCAAATTATTAATGTTTACAGATGTGTGGGTTAATGATATGACCATAAAGTGACCACAATTACCACTTCTTCTGAACACCCAGGAACCTCACACTCGATAATAATGATCGTTTAATATTTTAAGTACATAACATCAAAGGAAAAAATATTATTCGCTCTAAAAAGCAAATAATTGAACATACATGTGTCACTGGTTCGAAGTACTAACAACATTTAAACAGCAAATTTCTTTCTGTTTTCTTTTTATTATCAGAATGATAAATATGATATTTCACAGCTTAAAAATGATATTTTTGTAGAAAGCAGCAGCTTTGGCCATAAATTGTCCATTCTTATAAATTTCTGACTTGTTCTTGTCAGTAAATAATCAACTTAATGATTCCAAAGAGCGAAGATTTTAAGATAACCAGTCTCCTAAAAGTCATATTCTCAATAATAACTTTAGGCTATGTGTTACAGTTCTTAGAACATATATGGTAATTATAAAGCAAACATATTCCTATCATGACTACCTTAGTGAGTTACTAAGTGTTTATTTTTGGTCTTTTAAACAATGAAGTTTGCAGGCTGTTCGTAGCTCAGCAATGACTTTATTGTTTAGAAGCCGAAAAAAAAATTGTTAACTTTTCTTAGAAGTGTAATGAGTGCAAAATGCCTTTATTTTGTAATTAGCCTTTGTGTACATGTGTGCAGAGCCTTATAAAAATCCAACTGATGAATAAACGGAAATTTGGAAGTTGTTTATAATTTCTTTCTGAATGATTAAATATGAATCAAATCGGTAGGGATCTTTTAAAGGTACTACTTTAACTAATCATTTTAAGGTTTCGGTTAATTAAAATAATTATGTTTTTTTTCCTCATCTAAAACTTTAATCCTTAATATATCAAAATAAAGCTAATGAGTTTGAAATAAGTTAATGAGTTTAGAACAATCAGCATAATTAACAGACTGTATAAAACATCTGATACGTGGCTTGTCAAAGAATGTGCATGCAACTGGGATTGATGATCCTAAATCGATCGCTCTGAAGTTCTTGAACCTGATATCCCGGCATGCGAATGACATGCACAATGTATATAGTATTACACTCTTGAATTTCATCTGCGGTAGCAAAATGTCAGGTAATTTTAAAAATTTCAGAAGTATTAAAGACGTATGGAAATTAGGTTATAAATCTAACAATTGTCGAACAAAGGGAAGTTAATGTTAAGTTTAAACCTATAAGTATAAATGATATTTTAAAGTTTAACCCTTTCGACACCAAAAATTGCAAAACCGGGGGGCTTGCAAATGCATAACCCCATGGAACATGTAAAAAGTAAAGAAGTTAATATATAAATATTTCTTCTCAATTTTTCGACTCCAAAAATCTACAGGCTGGGAGACGATATGTTTGTCGCATTTGGTGCCAAAAGGGTTTAAACTAATAAAGGCAGCACCATCCAAAATCCATTTATTGCTCAAGAAGCATAACTCTACATATGATTCAGGTAATTTAGAAATAAGATACATGTTCCAATTGTGTAAGCATTTGTACCAAGTTTGATGCTAATAGTTAGGTTTTTAATATATCGTGTTATGGCCAGTGTATATTTAAGTCACTTTATTCTAGCGTAATGGGCCCTTCTGTCCGATTTTGACCTGTGACCTTTTTGACTAATTTCCATGGTAACATACACAAACAGGCGGGGTGAACTTATGGATGATTGTTAAGCTTTCAAGAGTTACTTACCTTGTTGAACACAGCAGTTAAACTTTTAAAAGCCATTATATATAAGTATATATAGCGAAGTAGGTAATGTTCCGGGCTATGAAACTGAAGGTGGCGTGTTTCACATCGGATGCATTCAGGTTCTAATATTCTTTCCTTTTTTGTTGTATGTTTGCTGTTTACAAATTAATTTTTTGTTATAGGTATTAGTATTTTATCGGAATAACGCCTTAATTTATTTATGATTCATTTCATATTTGTTCTGTTTCTCTTTCAGACCTTTTAAAATTTCAAATTATAACCAAACAGTCCATTTACTATTTCTCTATTTAAGAGACTTTTAACCTTAAAGTCTGCGTCTGTTTGAAACTCATCTCTCGTCTCGTCTCCAAAAAATACTTGACATTAGACTGCCAATGATTTTTTTTTAAAAACTGTCATCCGATGTTGTTTAACCATTTTCAAGGGCTTTAATTGTTTCTATTTTAGTTATATAAAAGCCAAGTAAGTAATAGCTAGTGTTTATTTTAGGTCTTCCAAACAATTAAGTCGGCAGACCTGAGGCACAGCATATGTTATTTGCACGAATTCTGGATAAATCCACATTCTATAAAAACAAAAGTACATTGGCTTCTGCCTCTGTCAGCTCAGCAGATCGTATTTTTTTGGCTTAAGTGATGCTAGAAAATATTGTATATATACACCGGCCCTCAAGCCCTGAGCTATTAGATAAACGCCTCTGTAAGTATTTACACTTCAACACACTTGAGGCAACAATGACATCATTTGAAATATCATGGAAAATCAACAAGACATGATAATCAACAATATTTAATTAGCTGTCCATTTTGAAACTTTACATTATGATAGGTGAGGGAAAGTGGGCTATAATTCACTTCTATCAGTCATTATTTAGTTATTAATTAACAGATAGTGAAATACTGATGTCTCGCTGCGATACAAACATCCCCACAGGCATTTTAAATTATTATACATGTTTATCTCATGGTACATTCCTTAAATTAAAATTATCACCAAATAAAAACTCAAACATCAACAAATGAAAAATAATAAGGGAATTATTACCGTATTATAGAAGTTCTGAAATGTACTGGACAATGTGTTGCAGACTTTAATATGACACTTTAACGATAGTTAATAATTATCATCGCAAGGAACATACAATCCCTTTTTCGTGTTCATATTTCTTAGTAAATATACTATAATATATATTTTCCAATAATCAGGCCCCAATTTCTCGAAACTTCTGAAGTCCCTTATAACAGATTAAGCTAATCTCACTATTTTTGTTGTTCTATAAAATGTGTTACTGTATATTTACTTCTTGGAGAATTTTTAGAAATTATATAGAAATAATCTGTATGATTATCAGAAGAAACCATTTTTCATTTATCAAAATCCATTTTCAGTATGTATTTTGGCTAATTGAAATAAGCGACTTAAGCCTGTTAAGCTTAAGAAGTTTCGAGAAATTGGGGCCAGAGCCTTATCGGTCAGGTTTTGGAATATTTATTTGATTGTGCTATTAAGAAGTTTAATTAAATTGATACCACAGACATAATATTTTACTGAAAATCTTCATCTTAAATATTTCGTTAAATGCAGAATGCTTGCCCTAAGGGGACAATAAATTAATTGCTAGATTTTCATCCCCGCCCGCCCCCTCTTTTTTCCGCCATCCCATAAATTTGATTGAATCAAATAAAATTGTTGAACTTAAAGGTCTGTATTTGCATATCAGTCCGGTACTGTCCAGGAACAGCGTTTGTTAATACCTATGGTGTCAATGTATATCATTCACTTGTAAAAAAGAAGAACTGTTATGATTGTGTTCTTGGTTCGTCTAGAAACCTTATGCAATCAGAAAGAGCATATGAAAACATATTCAACGGTGAAACAGTCATCTAAGAAAAAATAAAATGTCCCCCCCCCCATTATTTTATATATTTATATTAATTTATATTAACCTTATAAAACATAGTTAACATAATTTTTAACTGTGGGAGTTTCTCATGCTAAATAACTAAATCAAAACTTGAATAGTAGCAAAATGGTAAATTTTTTCACAGACTTTTAATAATGATTTCAAATCTGACATATTGAACTATATAGCCTCTTATTTCAGACTTTTAAATAGCACATAAATTTGGAACCTATCAACGCATGGCACATCCAAGTGGCTGTTCATGTGGCATTATCAAAGGCATCTATTTATTGCGGAAATTGTAGTTTAAACTTATCTAAAGGTATTCCATTGAGTATTTGTTGAAAATTTACTTTCTATCATTTGAAGGAGGTCGATCCTATTTGAACTTGGCTTAAGATAAGACAGAAAATTGAATGTTTAAATTTCAATCTCCAAACTTCCTAATGTTATACAAGTTACTGCCAATTGGGACCCTAAATATTTAAAGGTCAAAAGGTCATGGCTCAAGTAGGCTAATTGTTTACAATGTGGGGCCACTTAGTTTAAATTGTATAAATAAATTGTTAAACAAGCCCTGAACATTTGGCAAAATAAAATTTAGCAAAACAGAAATATCAACAGTTGTTAATTCTTTTTGATAAAATTGGAAAAATAAATTTTCCAACAGGCTTGAACATTTGGCACAAATTGCATCAGAAATATATCAACTGTTGTCATCTTTAAGATAGTTTGTTTGCACCTCCCAGCTCAACATTCAATAATTTCTTGATGCATTGAAATGAAACTGGTTAACCTCCATCAAATCATTCAACATAATAAAACATTAAAGCATTGCAATCAGAAGCCAATTAGGCTGGAAGTTTTTTTTATCTCTGACAGTTGATAAAGGGTCATAACTAATATTTAAACCACAGTTATGGACCTTACAACTTACAAGACTCTTTATTTAGGGCCCGGTAAAAGATATCAAGAAACATGAGCACAATGAGCTATTTTCCGGCATTATATCGGCCCTGCTCAAATATGTATTTTAATATTGGTAGCAATTGCAAAGTGTACAAAGTTTCATGCACTAATGGTGAATAATTATTAAGTCGTAGAAAATATTATACCTGATCGAAACAATACCTTGTCTTTTATCATTTTTGTTAACAACCAGATGATCGAGACAAAAATGACCCAAGTAATAGTTTTTGTTTACTTATTAGTGATATTTACCATTATTTCAGCTGGAAATCTTAGTGTTAGGCACACTATGTCTCTATACAAGATAGTGTGCATGCATGAACCACTTAACATTTCACTTTCTTTAATGGATTATAAAACCATTTAATGACTAAATGGAACTTTAGCAATCAAAATTTCTCAACAATTAAATTAAAATCGGTCCGGCTATTTCATTGGCTGAGACATTAGCCTATTATAAATCACTAAAAAATTATATAGCTAAGGAATAAAATAATAACATCCTTGAATTCAAAATCAGAAATTTAAGAATGATGCATTTATATATTATTTATATATTAACCATTATTGTTGCAGTACTTTCATATCAGTGGGTTTTCATCCTGACTTTTTCAATTAACAGCATGACTAGCCTATTTATTCATTAAATTGGAATGATTGGTGATATTATGTAGAAATACTTTTCATTCATAAGACATTCTATACAAGTATCATATTTTCAGGCTCTATAAAACACATTAATATAACTTCTAAATGTACGCAAAGATACGCCACACTCGGTTTAAAGTTACAAATGTATGCCTAAAAACCTTCCAAATTGTTAATACTAGTCATTAAAACCCTACTATCTATTTCTAAAATATGTTTTTTATCATATACTAACCATCTTAAGAATGCGTTGAGCTTAATATGCGAACAAAATACGACAACTAGATCAATGCAAAAAGCGGTTAAAAATATTCGACAATGACATTATAAAATGAATTTCTTGCCAATTTTTGTAGACACATTGGGTGCCTGTATGTAATTTGATCGTTTAGATATTAAATTAGTAAACAATAGTTTAGATCAAACAAAACTGAATAATTGAACCAATTTAATGACTTCATTTGTGCAACTGCCTGTAATTTCTTCAAAGAAAAAAAAAGCGTTTTAAAGTGAGTTTTTGAACGGCAGAAATATGCATCAAGTTGGTTGTTATTTAACACCTGGAGGACATTATACAGCTTAAACAGCTCAAACAGGAACATTTTAACAAAATTTGAATGCACAAAATGAATAACACTCATAAATTTAGTCATAAATAGCATTTTCACTGAACAATGAAAGACATAACATTCAAATTACGAAAACAACCCCTAAGACTTCACAAATTACAAAAAAACAGTCACATATCAGGCTTTTCACAGAAGAAAAATGTCAATACCGGTAGTCAATAAAAAAAATTCTGATCAATCAACATGGGGCATAACTCGATCAACATGGGACACAATTCAATCAACAGGGGGCATAACTCAATCAACATGGCCCACAATTCAATCAGCAGGGGAAATACCTCAATCAGCAGGGGGACTCAATCCTTATGGGGCATAACTTAATCAGTAGGGGGGTCAACTCAATCAATATCAAGCATTACTAAACTAACAGGGGGAACAACTCAATCCATATGGGGTATAACTCAAATCAACAGAGGGGACAACTCAATCAATATGGGGCATAACTCAATCAACAGGGAGGACAACTCAATCAACAGGGGGGTCAACTCAATCAATATCAAGCATAACTAAACTAACAGGGGGAACAACTCAATCCATATGGGGTATAACTCAAATCAACAGGAGAGACAACTCAATCAATATGGGGCATAACTCAATCAATATGGGGCATAACTCAATCAACAGGGAGGACAACTCAATCTATATGGGGCATAACTCAAGCAACAGAGGGGACAATTCAATCCATATCCAATCAACAGAGGGGACAACTCAATCCATACGGGGTATAACTCGAATCAACAGGAGGGAAAACTCAATCAATATGGGGCACAACTCAAGCAACAGAGGGGACAATTCAATCCATATGGGGTATAACTCAAATCAACAGAGGGGACAACTCAATCCATACGGGGTATAACTCAAATCAACAGGAGGCACAACTCAATCAATATGGGGCACAACTCAATCAACAGGAGGGACAACTCAATCAATATGGGGCACAACTCAATCAACAGGAGAGACAACCCAATCAATATGTGGCATAACACAATCAACATGGAGTATAACTCAATCAATATACTTTACATCCAAAGTGATAGGTTTTGCTTCAAAAGGAATGGCTTGTTACAACACTGAAGAACTGTCTCTGTAGAAATGATTCAAGTTTCATATATGGTGCAAACTACGAGTCAAATGTCACATTGTCAAGCTCAATAGTTTTTACATTGTAACACTTTGATAATGGTGTTGCAGGAATCAAACCTGTGACAATTAACGCTGGTATCTTAACAAGTGACCAGGCTGCGAGCGAGGCTTTGATTCGCCTCATGTTAATAGTACTAAGTAACCTTTTTCTCTGAAAAACAGCTTTTGTAAAACCTTGTATTCTCTCAATTTCTCTTAAAAATATCATTTTTCTGGAAACATTGATCATAGATATGCAGTTTCAGCATTTTTGGCAGTTACAATAAAAGGTTTAGACCATTTTTTTACAACTCAAACCAGATACACTATTCAGAACAAAACAAATATCTTGCATGTATTATATGGACTGTTAATAAATTATAAATGAAACAACTCAGACACGATACACTATTTTAACAAATCAAAGATTTTGTATGTACGATAATTATGGACCCTTATTTACTAGTCGAATCATATCCATCATAAGAACAAATCAAATACTCTGTGTATGTATGATACAATCCATTATTTTCGACTCAAATCTGATCCACCTTTAGAACAAAACAAATAATCTGTAAGTATTAAAGCTGCATGAACTCTCACAGATTGAACGTTTTGACAACTTTTTTATTTTTTGTCTTGGAACGAGCCATTTTTTTGCGAAAATCCATGGAAACCAGTTAATTAAGACTGCTGACAAAAAATTAGATCAAAGATATTTGTATTTAAGTTCAAAAATGATGTTTTATGCATTTTTCTTAAACCGGTAGTAACGGTTTAGGGCATAAAACATTAATTTTCGAACGGAAATATGAAAATCTAAGATCTGATTTTTTGTCAGCAATCTTATATCATCAGTTATAAGATATTTACGCAAAAATTTGCTCTTTCCAAGACAAAAAATAAAAAGTTGTAAAAATGGTAAATCTGTGAGAGTGCAGCTTTAATATACAGACACTTTAATATAACTAAAATCAGATCCACCATAAGAACACAAAAGATAGCACAGTACACAGTAGTGATTATAAGAAAGATATGAACTGTCAACAAGACGAAACCCTCCCAACAATGAGAAGATAGCTCCCACTTAATTATCAAGATAAAGGTACAAAAATGTTATACCACTAATTAATCAAATGGCCTAAGCGAGATAATGTACGTACTTGGCAGAGTGTATAATAACTAGGTCTACAGCTGACAACCTTTTGTCTTTTATTCGTATTTTTAAGGTATATGTGCATTGCTTAAAGACGTGATAGTAAAGTGCCATGCATGATTCTACAGAGCCATAATCTGTGGCGCTAGATTCTACTCAAGGGCAACAACTCTTGATAATACAAAGTATTGAACTCTTAATTTAGATTTTTAAGGAAATAAAATGGTTTTTCAATTGACAAATGTTTAATTTTCCACTTTATGATTATTAATTATTATCATGAAACTGCATCTTAAAGCTGCACTCTCACAGCTTGTTTTGCTTTTTTTTTTATCTTGGATTGAGCCAATTTCTGCGTAAATGTTTGGAAACCAGTGATACAAAGGAAGGCTGACTAAAGATCAGATGGCAGTTTTCATATTTGTGGTTGAAAATTGATGTCTTTATGACTAAAGCATTACTAAACGCTTTAAGAAAATTGCAATTTTGGGACGTTTTTCTATTCATTGAGATCAGTTCTATAATATGGGTTGCCTTATATGACTGAATTGAAGGTGTGGTGCCAAATTCAGTTGATTTTGTGACAAAAACTAAAAAAAAAATGTAAAAACTGTTGATCTATGAGATTGCAGCTTTAAAAGATGATTAGTTAATATATGCTAAGCCTTAACTAGCTTATTATAATAGATACATCACAATTAAATATGCATTTCATTTCCTTTCTTACTGTTTGACATTTATAACAATCATTTTAATCTCCTTGACATTTATAATAATCATTTTGATCTCCAATCTTCTTATGATCGACAAGCTTTGAATTACATGTTCTTAAAGTTATGCTCATTTAATTTAACTATTTAAAGTATGTGCAAAACTTGATTACTAAATGAATGTGTGAAAAGAAGTTTTAACAGCAAAATTAACATGCTACTGCATTATAAAAAACATGCCAGAATTTGTTATTATTGATTATCAGCAATAACTACAATACTTAAATATCATTACAAACAAAACCACAGGTGAAAAACAAAAAACCTCACCTTTGTGGTAGAAGTCCCTCCAGCGCTGTTCACGTTCACCATACATGTATATATCCAGCATGTACATTCACCAAACATGTATATATCCAACATGTTTATAATGTTCTTCCCCTATCCTCCAACATTCTGGCTTAAAAATGATCGAATCCTTAAAAATCCACTCCAGATCAGCTTATTTCCACAAGCATCTTGAAAATCCAGACATGTATTATGCCAGCTGCCTATAAAAACACTTAAAACCATTCATTAAGCAAATTTCATAAACTTCTCATTTTCCTTCCCTCAAATTACAACCCTGCGTTGAGATCTGTTTATAATTCCAGCAGTCTGTCAAATTCTTTCACTTCTGCAGATTTTGAATTCTGAAAGCATCCCCACTTAGTCATTCATTTCTCTCTGATATTTAAACAACAATTCACACATGGTATTATTAACAGTCCCCTATTCGCCACATGACATTATCTGAAAATTTGTCGTGTATCTTACACTTCTGTCAGTATAACCCATTTTTGGAAATACTATACCTAGTTTATAAACTAAGGCATGTGTTAAGTACTTCAACATTTTTTAACACACTTCACTGCTCATATCTTCACTTTTCAACTTTTCAGATTACTATTCACATAACATTAGACAAATATAATCTTATTTCTTCTTTTCATTGCGTTTTATTATGATAATATTTTTCATCAATGGCTAGAGCTACGCTAGCATAGTTAGCTATAGTGTGTCAATTCAACACCTGTCGAGTTAACAAATTATTGGACCTTTATCAAGATAAACTTGGACTATTGATGGTCTATCACTGGTTTATTTAACGTTAGTTTAATGTTTATAATAGTAATACATAGCCCCACAAAAGCATTTTATTTGAAAATGTACCAGTTAGTATCTTTGTTTGATCGACAATTGTCTGTATGGTGATGTTGATTTGATCCTTTTGGGCTACTTTTCAGATCTTGACCATTTTTTACATGTATGTTTATTCAAGCGTTACATTGTATTGTGTTTACATATGTTGTGGTTCACTGGCTTTTCAAAAGTCAAAGTTGAATGCTACAATTCATCATCTTGATTTGATTTTCAAATTGGGATTAAATCTCATAAAAAAAAAAAATGTAAATTATTTTTTTAAGTATTCTTTTTTGAACTGAAATGTCACAATTTTACTAGTATTTTTTATGTAATTTTAATTGATTCGTTTCATATAAGGTAAACTTAGATAAATCAAATTCTATGCAAATTATTACAATTTATCCAGACATTGATTTGTTGGTACCTCTAAAGATTATGGTTCAAGTTGTCTTACATAAAAGTTAATTCTGCAAATACTAGCTGTTTGGTATGACTGGAGTTGTCTCCCTTACAGTAGTAGAAATAACAAAAGAATGCGCCCAATGGAGAGCCTCAGTTTAATTTGAAGGGGCGCCAAATCCTTACCAAGAGCTTCTTATTCTACATTGCTGATGTAATTAGGCAGACCACCCTACTAGGAAGGCTTTAAACATTTTGTTATATCATCAACAAATAATAGCCCGTAAGGTGTTGACTTACGGTAAAGCTTATCCCCTATTGTTACACCACTAATGCTGAAACTTATTCAAAATATTTCAGGTCAGGTTACTGCCATATTTGTTCTTCTGATAAAGAAACAAGTATAATATGAGAACATTGTGTTTTTTTGTGCTAAATACCAGTTTTTGTGAAATGATAATTGAGCTAACCACGAGCATCCTTATAAAGGATGGTTGAACATATTAGTCACATTTTATATTTAAAGAGAAATTTATATATTATAAGAAGGGTTTTAAATAAGAAAAATATATATAATTATATAAAACAAGAGCTGCCGTAAGACAGCGCGTTCGACTACGCTGCTTTGACTTAGAAGTGAATACAATAACGATGTAATATTACCAAGTTTGGTCTCTTTATGTCAAACCTAACTAAAATTATTTGATACATAAGGTGACTTTGATGCTGCCAAAGAACAATGATGCAAGTCATTCAAATAACTTGTTTTCCCTTCATGAAAATGTGGTTAAGAATATACAAATGTGCCTTTCAAAAGAAATCAAAATAAAATAAAAAATAAAAACAATTCAAGGGCCATAAGTTGTATTTAGGGTTAAAATGGAGTTATGTTTCTTGTTGTAAGACGGTCGTAAATATTTTGAATTTTATTAAGTGCATTGAATGAAAGGTATAGAAGTTTTTTATTAAAATCCCAACTTGCCCTTAACTTTAACTTACCCTAAAACTTTAACCTAAGTCAATCAGGGGCCATAACTTGTATTAAAGATAATATGGAGTTATGTAACCTCATTAGGTGATGGTCCTGAACAATTAGGTGAAGTATTAAGTCAATTGAATGAAGGGTATAGAAGTTATTAATAAATATCCCAACCTGCCCTAAGACTTTAACCTAAGTTCCATAGTCAATTAGGGGCCATAATCTGTGTAAAGGATAATATGGAGTTATCTAACCTCATTATGTGATGGCTCTGAACAACTGTGTGAAGTATTCAGTCAATTGATTGAATGATATTGGACTTTTAAGTAAAAATCCCAACTTGCCCTAAAACTTTAACCTAAGTCATTCAGGGGCCATAACTTTTATTTAGGATAATATGGAGTTATGTAACCCCATTGTGTGATGGTCCTGAACAACTGTGTGAAGTATTAAGTCAATTGAACAAAGAGTATAGAAGTTTATATAAAACTTTAACCTAAGTTCCATAGTCAATCAGGGGCCATAATCTGTGTAAAGGTTTATATGGAGTTATCTAACCTCATCATGTGATGGCCCTGAACAACTGTGTGAAGTATTAAGTCAATTAAATGAAGGGTATTGGACTTATAAGTGAAAATCCCAACTTGCCGCAAAACTTTAACTGGACACCGACGCCGACGCGAGTAGTATAGCCCTCCTTATTCTTCGAATAGAAGAGCTAAAATTGCACAATTATCACCAAATAAAATGTTTTCACTCCCTGACTGAAATTGCCACCTGTGTATTAAAGTAAGCATACTAGTTTTTATCACCCAACACCTTTTATTTAAAATATATTTCACAAAGCACTATGACAGCATGATTGGAAATGTCAAAATGATACTCATGTAAGTCCAGGGGGTGGAAAACAAACTCGAAAATTGAATGCAACCAAGTTTCACATGGAGGTCTCAGTGTAGACTTTCTGGAATCCCCCACTGTTCTAAGAAGTCCCCTAAATGCATCCGACCTACTTACATGTTCCATGGCGGGGCTTAAGGTATCAGATATACAATTAAGCTCGTCTTTTCTTCAAGCCATTAGTGGTAATGTTAAATGATGAAGCCTGGTGACCCTGTATACTGATGGTACTATTTGATAAAACTTGACTTTATTGTCTGATTAACACACTCGCTTCCCACCAAGACATCCTGGGTTCGATTCCTAACCTGGCCTATGTGAGTTTAGGCTGTGGCCACCAAGCCAAACAAGTGGATTTTTTCTGGGCACTCTGGTTTCCCCCACAATACAAGACCACTATCTTGTGCAATTTGTGTCAAAGAGAGCAACAAAGCAGCGTCAGTGAATATTCATACATGTGATAATTTCTTGGGTCGATTCCGGGACACTCATCGTTATGTCAACGCACACTAGGGGGGTCCGGGGGCATGTCCCCCCGGAAATTTTTTTAAATGGGGAACATCTGTGGTGCATTCTATAGCATATCTGGGGCTATTTTAGTCGTTTTTAACGTCGGGAAAATGTACCTATTTTGACTGCCAAGACGTATTTTTTACTTGACATGGTTGTTTTTTTTTCTGCATTTTCTTGAAAAAATAAAACCACCAGATATTTTCCCAGGCTTTAAATGAAGTGCTAACCAGGAGGATATGCAGTCTACTTTCGGTTTCATCAAAACAGGAAATAAACAACTATACAGGCACCTGTTTTCCCACGCTTTTGAGAACATGCGTCACAAAATATTTATTTTTTCATCACATTTAAAACGTTTGCAATTTATGACACACAATATTTTCCAGACGATAAAGAAGATTTTCCAGTCGATGAGCTTTTTTCCGTTTGGAGATGCATATAATTTTGATAGAGACGTGTCAACAATAGGCTGTATAAAGCGATCACGTGACTTACCATGGTCACGTGATTAAAGCACTCTATATAACCACCTGTAAACCCCATATCGTCAGTTTTATTTCGGCGTAAAAATACACACGATAGTTCGGAAAAAAGGTCAAAACACTAAAATTCCTTATGGACGCGTAAGTTGTTAAAAGTTGTTTAAAGTATAACGACGTATCGACTTTGAAATTTGAAAGGAATATGGGATGTTTTCCGTGTTTTAATTTTGTTTTTTTACTCATTTTGTCACTTTCTTTGAACTTACCTTCATGCTCGTTTGTTGGTAAAATGTGTGAAAGATATCAATTCATCAATTAAAAGCTATCATTAATAAGACCAAACAAATCCATATGAAAACAATGAATTTGTATACAAGAACCCTCCCCCACAAAAATAGGCCGATAGATCAATTATCGGGTGATTGACGATGACCTCGACGACACACGTACCAATTAACGGATTAGTGTCAACATGTCCTGTGTTTTACGACCAGTGTCCCGGACAGGCAAAATAGCTGACTTACATTGGTAAAATTAAGATAATCGATTCCGATTCCGAGATTTTTTTTTTTCGTTTTTTTTTTATGACTTTCCGGGACAAACATGCACCCTCCGTGACTCCGTGACAGAGATACGATTTCCAGGACAATCCCGGACGTCCGGGACGTTATCACATGTATGGAATATTTCTTTGCAATAGTTAAATATATTAAGATTATACTAAACATAACTTATATATAAAACAATTGACAGTTAAAGATAGATGATTTAAAGATAAAGTAACAGCAGTATGAAACTGTTCTATATTTGCGTGCCATATCCCAACCCTAAAAAGGCTTTTCAATAATGTTTTTACATATTCTTTCTCTATTCATTCCATTTCAAACTAGAGCTGTCACAGGAGTGACGAATACCCCCAAATGCCGCCTGGACACAGGAATGGCAAACCATTCCTTTGAAAAGAGGCCATAACTCTAAGGTTAATGCACACTGCATCTTCTTTTATCATGCATGTATTGTTTTATTTAAATTTAGAAGTTACACTGCTGACAAGAAAAACTAGCCTTTCATGAGTTATCGTCCAGAAACCGTTTTTCTATTTTTAGTAACAGTGACCTTGACCTTGGCCCCACCAGCCCCAATATCGAACTTGACCTGTATCTTCTGATGTTACACCTGTGTACCAAATTTGTTCAAATCTGTCTAGCCTTTCATGAGTTATCGTCCAGAAACCATTTTTCTATTTTTAGTAACAGTGACCTTGACCTTGGCCCCACCAGCCCCAATATCGAACTTGACCTGTATCTTCTGATGTTACACCTGTGTACCAAACATTGTTCAAATCTGTCAAGCCTTTCATGATTTATCGTCCGGAAACCGTTTTTCTATTTTTAGTAACAGTGACCTTGACCTTGGCCCAAACAGCCCCAATATCGAACTTGACCTGTATCTTCTGATGTTACACCTGTGTACCAAAAATTGTTCAAATCTGTCAAGCCTTTCATGAGTTAATGTCCGGAAACCGTTTTTCTATTTTTAGTAACAGTGACCTTGACCTTGGCCCCACCAGCCCCAATATCGAATTTGACCTGTATCTTCTGATGTTACACCTGTGTACCAAACTGTATCTTCTGATGTTACACCTGTGTACCAAAAATTGTTCAAATCTGTCAAGCCTTTCATGAGTTAATGTCCGGAAACCGTTTTTCTATTTTTAGTAACAGTGACCTTGACCTTGGCCCCACCAGCCCCAATATCGAACTTGACCTGTATCTTCTGATGTTACACCTGTGTACCAAACTGTATCTTCTGATGTTACACCTGTGTACCAAAAATTGTTCAAATCTGTCTAGCCTTTCATGAGTTATCGTCCTGAAACTGTTTTTCTATTTTTAGTAACAGTGACCTTGACCTTTGCCCCACCAGCCCTAATATCGAACTTGACCTGTATCTTCTGATGTTACACCTGTGTACCAAAAATTGTTCAAATCTGTCAAGCCTTTCATGAGTTATCGTCCGGAAACCATTTTTCTATTTTTAGTAACAATGACCTTGACCTTGGCCCCACCAGCCCCAATATCGAACTTGACCTGTATCTTCTGATGTTACACCTGTGTACCAAAAATTGTTCAAATCTGTCTAGCCTTTCATGAGTTATTGTCCGGAAACCATTTTTCTATTTTTAGTAACAGTGACCTTGACCTTGGCCCCACCAGCCCCAATATCGAACTTGACCTGTATCTTCTGATGTTACACCTGTGTACCAAAAATTATTGAAATCTGTCAAGCCTTTCATGAGTTATTGTCCGGAAACCGTTTTTCTCTTTTTAGTAACAGTGACCTTGACCTTGGCCCCACCAGCCCCAATATCGAACTTGACCTGTATCTTCTGATGTTACACCTGTGTACCAAAAAATTTTAAAATCTGTCTAGCCTTTCATGAGTTATCGTCCGGAAACCATGAAAACCGACAGACCGACCGACCGACAGACAAGCTCACTCCTATATACCCCCTCAAACTTCGTTTGTGGGGGTATAATTATACATAAATAAGATCAGGTCACCAGGCATCCCCAAATCACAAAATTGTACATCAGGTATCATAAATTCTTTGAACAAGGCTGAAGAGAGAACGGTTGGTATGATGTGTGCTCTGGTGCACTTCCTGTCATATAAGATAGTAAAGACATGATTATAACAGTATACAAACAAATATTAAAATTGTAAAACTAACAAAATACCATAATTAATTGTCAGAGGATGGATCCGGTTAGTCAGAACTTTGTTAAAGTTAACAACATTGTTAATTTCATTATTGTTAACTTTTATATTGTTACTGATCTGAAAGTTGATTAGATTCAGATTTGTGATCTGCAATATTAGAGACAACTTTTTCCAGCTGTAGTTGCTTTTATTCAAATTAAGTACATAATTATGTAACATACGCTTGTTACATACAATTTCAACAACTGGTTTAGTCTGTGAAGCAACTATTTCTCACAAAACACTCACCTCCCATAAGACCTTAAAGTCCTTCTGTTCCACTCGGATGAGTTCTGTGTAGTCCCGAGTGATGATGGTGGCATGTCGGGGGCGGTTGGTTAGCACAGACTCCCCGAACGATGTCCCCGGTCCAAGATTACATAGTGTCACTGAATCCTAGAAATAAGTATTATGTATTTATAAGGCCATAATATTGAGTGCATAAAATAGTGATCTTTTATGATGATCCTGCAGGTCGGGGCCAGTTTCTTATATCAGACTCTGTTCAGTTCCCAGTCTGAAAGCCACAGAACCATCAAAATTCAAACAAATTTATTACTTGTTTATGGTAATAATAAAATCTAGGTCCGTGTGAATGGTGTACATGGATCAAGTTCACACAGCGTCATTGACCCTTTTAAACATTTAGTACGAACGCTGTATCCTTATCATTATGAAATTAGATTCTGTGTCTATAATCTTTGCATTTTCCTTTCCGACATTATTGAAGGTAGAGTATAAATAAGTTTCTCTTAAAAACATCAGATCTACCAAGAAGCAGCACATGTCTGCAAGTAGCAATAAAGCACAAACTTATTCAGACAGGTACTCTCTAGTAATCTATTTAACAACCTGCCTTTTACACCAACAATTTCATGTCCCATGCAATGGGCTTGAGACTGTGGGAGAAACAAAGACAAACAAATTAAATTAGCAAGCAATCTTACAAAGATTCTGCGAGTTAACATTTACAAATTTGGTATTTACAACTTGAAACATATTACTGTTACTATTTCTAACACCTTTGTTGAAAGCAATCATTGTGTGGGTGGAGATTAGTGTAGATGCCAGTGCTAGATCATCTTGGTTTTTACTCAGCTGTTGAAGGGGCATAACCCAGTAATTACTTGAGCCAGCGTTGTGTGCCTTGCTACTGATAAGCATATTGTGATTTGTAACATCAAAGATGTTATTGACCTAGAAGATGAAGGGCTGAAATCATTTCAGCGAGGGGAAAGGGGCACTTAAGGCCTCCAATGGCAGGGATGTGATTGACCAGGCAGATGAAGGGATGAAACAATTTTAGCGAGGGGTTAGGGGCCACTAAAGGCCTCCAATGGCAGGGATGTGATTGACCTGCCACCTTAAGGGCTGAAACCATTTCAGCCAGGGTTTAGGGGCACTTAAGGCCTCCAATGGCAGGGATATGATTGACCGGGCAGATGAAGGGATGAAACCATTTTAGCGAGGGGTTAGGGGCCACTTAAGGCCTCCAATGGCAGGGATGTGATTGATCCTGCTGCTGAAGGGATGGAACCATTTCAACAAGGGGTAAGGGGCTGCTTTAGGCCTCCAATGGCAGGGATGTGATTGACAGCTGAAACCATTTCAGGGAGGGCTTAGAGGCCTTTTTTTAAGCCTCCAGTGGCAGGAATGTGATTGATCCTGCTGCTGGAGGGCTGGAACCATTTCAGTGAAGAGTGAGGGCCACTTTAGGCCTCCAATGGCAGGGATGTGATTGACCTAGCAGATGAAGGGCTGGAATCATTTCAGCGATGGGTTAGGGGCAACTTTAAGCCTCCAGTGGCAGGGATGTGATTGATCCTGCTGCTGATAGGCTGGAACCATTTCAGTGAGGGGTTAGGGGCCACTTTTGGCCTCCAATGGCAGGGATGAGATTGACCCGGCAGATAAACGGCTGAAACCATTTTAGTGAGGGGTTAGGGGCAACTTAAGGCCTCCAATGGTAGGGATGTGGTTGCCTGGGCAGATGAAGGGCTGAAACCATTTCAGCGAGGGGTTAGGGGCTGCTTTAGGCCTCCAATGGTAGGAATGTGATTGACCTGCCAGCTGACGGGCTAAAACCATTTCAGTGAGGGGTTAGGGGCCGCTTAAGGCCTCCTATGGCAGGGATCTGATTGACCCAGCAGCTGAAGGGCTGAAACCATTTCAGTGAGGGGTTAGGGCTGCTTAAGGCCTCCTATGGCAGTGATCTGATTGACCAGGCAGGTAACGGGCTGAAACCATTTCAGTGAGGGGTTAGGGGCTGCTTAAGGCCTCCTATGGCAGGGATCTGATTGAGCAGGCAGCTGAAGGGATGAAACCATTTCAGCAAAGGGGTTAGGGGCCACTGAAGGCCTCTAATGGCAGGGAAGTGATTGACCGGGCAACTGCAAGGCTGAAACTATTTCAACGAGGGTCCTCTTGAGGACTACAATGGCAAGAAGTCTCCTGGCCAGATGCTTTTTTAGAAGCTTCTTTGAGGGGTCTTCGTACTTCAAAGCAATCCCATGGACAAATCACATTCCTGAACAAGTGTACTTACATTTCATATGAAAATCTTATTTCTATCATCACAGTTCAAACTGCAGTAAACTCCTTGGCTGATGGCAACAGTGTTATGACAATACTTCATATGCTTATAAAGGAATCAGACAACCCTGAAATTTCTTTTTTTCACACAATGTTATGAAAATACTTCAATACACAACACGATTCTGTAACTTACAGCAAGATCTCCTGACTCGGAAATCTGCACCTCTAGGGATCCCGACAGCACTGTATACCAATTGGTCCCAATGTCACCTTGCCGGAACACTGAAAACAAATTAAAGCTGTTGTTCTGTTTCCCTGTACACTGACATTGTATGACGCAGGTTATTTTTTTAACAGCATAATTAAGTTATGTAAGATGTCAGAGACTCGTCAAGCAGCAAAAAAACTACAAATTTTGTCAAATGCACATGGCATTTGAACTATCATGCTCAAATACGACTAAACATTGGATAAAAAAATAAGACAAATGACACTAAGCAGAATTGTATTTGACAGCCCAACAAGAATGTTGACTGCAAAGAAAATCAACAACTTCCAGTTTAACTGAATATCTGGTGGTTCTTTGGTATGGTTGAACAGGGGACACAGAACATGTCTGTATGTTTCAAAGCAACATTACATTCACATGTACAAAACTTTAAATGGTTTTATAAACCAACTGATCCATGGATGGCCTTCTAGCAATCACAGTAGATTTGTCACATATATAACTTTTTTAGGCAAAGTTATATACAGTCAAACGCCTTGGCTCGAAACTTGCTTGGCTTGAATTCCTCAGTGACTTGAACTGGATGAAATGGACCGATTTCTTTAAACTGAATGTAAGCATTCCTGCTAATTTATCAAGACTCGAGGTTTTTCCACCAGTCCCTAGGATTTAGAGCCAACAAGGTTCAACTGTAATGGTGTATAATAAATGAAAATAACACATTGTGTTCATGAAAATCACAGTTGTACAAGACTTAAATTGCAGTCCATGAGCAAAATTTAAGCATGAAAATACTTATATCAAAGATGGTTTATATAACATTACCTTTAAGTTCTGTATTAGAAGAACAAGTGCATTGTGGAGCAATCACCAATGATTGTCTGTTTTTTTCTCGATGAAGTGACAACTCAACTATTACTACTGCTTGCAAAATGGTGTTAGCATTCCCAGGTTTTGAAGCAATTTTCCAATAGTCCCAAAGCCAAGAGTTCCTTAATTTTGAATTAACTATCTCTCCGAAACACTAATGATTCCTAGTAAAGGATGAAACATAATCACATGACAAAACCACCTCATTTAATTAACTGCCAGACTTCACTGAAACTGAAAATTGGGTGTCAAAATTGTATTGAAAGCTAACAACAGACAAAGCTACAAATTAATGTGAACCCTTTGCACTGAGTTTGAATGCAACTTGAATAAAACAATTACAGTACTCACAGTCAAACCCGTTTGAAAATGTTGGGTGTGACTGTTCTAGTTTTGGTGGTAAAATGCCATCTTGACATCAGTGCTAAATTTCATTGTGAAAACAGTAGTATCAAATAGCCAGATATGGGCCTTGCATATTATGGGTATAACCTCTGGCAACATGTTTACCATTTGAGTTATGGCTTAAGTTTTGCATGACAAGAATGCCAATATCAATCACAATACCTTTTTTCTTAGACTTAAAAGACAAGTTAAAAACAGGTAAAAAATAAACAAATGTTGTCTGAATAATTATTCTATATTCTTATCCCTGGAAGTTAAAGGCAGACTTCACTAACCCAATATTTTACATGAATACCACAGGACATATAATTTGCATAAAATTATTGGCACCAAATTGGGCTTATATACAATGTGGCTGTCAGCAATTACTTGTTTAAAACCATTAGTCTGTGCAAAGAATTATACAGTGAATATCCAGCATAAATTCAATGATACATTCTTTTTTTCATAAACCATTCTCAGTATTGGCCAACTAGTGCCGTAAATTGTCAAACTGTGCATAATTCCAAATTTGCTGAAAATAATGTCATGTACTTGATGATTGAAACATGTATATTTTAACCTAAACTTTCATTCCTTAAATGAATGGGCTTTCAGCAATTGCGAATATTGATCCAATGATCGCAAATGATCTTCAGATATGTCCAGATCGCGAATCATCGCATTTTAATAAAAAATGAAAAAATCTTATTGTTTGCCTCAGGAGGTATTAATTTATGATTTGTAATATGTATTGTTTTCATGAGCATTTCAATTTAACATAAAAAAGTGTTTTGAAGTGATCAAATTTTTCCCACTCTACTTAGACGTCATATAATAAACTGTTTCCAGTTCTACGCTCAGGTCGCTCTATTTACAGGACAGGTGGGAAAGAATTACTGTTACTAGGTTTTCTAAATTAAGATTTTTTTTAACAATTCTTGAAAGTATAATGTTCTATTGGTGCAAGATACAAGAATATATAATGTATTAATGAATTGCGTGATTGATATCATTATTAGGGATATAAACACAGTTGGGCTGGTAAAACTTGTATATGTGTGGAGTTCTTCAGACACCACACACTATTACCTGAGCCAAACAGTGTTCATACTCTGATAATGACATCAATCACACAATTCATCACTTAATGATTATCTCAATTATTTAACATAAAAATGGATATGTGATACGTTGAGGTTACAACTTCCTCAAAGCTTGTGACAATTCTCAAAATTAAAATCTTTAAAAAATGCTATTTATTTGCTTATTAAAGAGCTTGATCTGTATTCAATTAAACCTCTTGGGTGGGGCTCAGAACATTGAAATCATAATTGTCTCATATCGATAATATATTATATTTTTTTTACAATGATGTCCGTTTGATCGTAGAACAGATTATTTGTAACAGGTACAATACTTTTTAGCATGTTTGCTCCTGTGATAGCATTTTAACAACAAATGAAGATTTTGCTTTACTGAGTCTGAGTCTCAAACTCAAGATGTTTGTAAGTAAGGGTCCTGGTAAACTTCTTCTGTTATGATATGAATATACATCAATCTCAAATCAAAAGTTTGTCACAATTTTCATTAAACTTTGAGCTCAAATTAAAAAACTAATTGAAGTAAAAATGGCACTCCAAAGATCAGCACTCATAAATTTTGAAAAGAAAGCCTTTGGCCTTTAACCATTAACTTTCAAACTAATTCACAAATCAATACTACATGTACAAGCACTTACATGTAACCCCCTTTTCAAGGTCTTCATAGTAACCATAGTAACATATCTGTTGGAGCAGCATCGGATGAAACTTCTCAAAAACCTTAATGTCTTTGAGCCTCGAGTAGATAATGTCCAAATCTTCTCCTGTCCGGTCACATGGCCTGAAATATAAACATTTCAAGGGTCAAATGAGGGGTTGCTATGGTTACAATCTTGGTTGGGTTGCTATGGTCACATTCTTGGTTGTAATGGAAATGTCTTTGAACCTTGTAATTGCTATGCTGAAGTCTTCCCCTGTATTGTCACAAATGGCCTGAAATACACACAGTTTTCATGGTTATATTAAGGGTAACTAGGGTAACAACTTTGGTTGCTGAGGAAACCTTTTCACGACCTTGCAAAACCTTTTAATGACCTTGCAGTGAATGACCTTCTAGTGGCCATTTTTCTCTAGTTTTATCTAGTTTTATCATAAATTGTGGCCTGCAATACCTTTAATGTTGAGGCTATGAATAGAGGAGTAAAAATGAGTTTTTATGAGGCTACGGATAAAGAAGTATTTATGAGGCTACGGATAAAGAAGTAATAAAGAGTATTTATGAACAAAAGGGTTAACTGTTTAAAATGAAAATATTTTTGGTTTCTATGGTAACCAAACCATCCATAAGGCTCAAGATCCTTTCCTGTGTTACATAGAAGTTAAATATTAAATACACCGAGATCACCAAAAATATACTCATGCAACTAATGATATAGTCTTATTTTAATTCAAAGAACGCCAGCAGTCATAATATTGATAGAACTCCAGAGCATTATTCTTAGTTTTAATACAGAATTTGAAATAAAATACTCAACTACGCGATTCATTAAAACACTTCTATGTCTCAATATTGCCATATCTAAAGGAAATATATTATCTAAGAGCCAAAATAACAGCCAAAAAAAACTTAATTAAAACTATCTAAGAAATGTTAAAGAACATACAAACGTAATGTCCCCACAGTTTCCATAGAAACAGATCCAATCAACAACATCTCTGATCACACGTTTTTAATCAACAGAAATTTAATTACTGAAACATACGGAACTTTTTTAATACTTAGTTTTCGAAAATATTTTCACCACAAATATTTTGCTGGATAGAAATAAGAACAGCATGTAAATATTATCCAAACAATTTTTTACATTCATTTGCAAATATCTCTAAAAAACAACAGAACTGTCATTAGCAGCCCATCTTTCAAAGACGCATGGTTTCCCTGTGGAGAAAGTCCAAGGCTTACTGTATATTATCCTGTTTATCCATTTTGTTATTGTTTATTGTGTATGTGTGGGGAATTTTCTGATTTCGACTGCAGATTTCAGACAAATGAAACCATAGCGGTGCCTAAATGATAATATTTACTTCACAAATAAAATGCTTTAATCGCCAAGGGATTATCTGAGAAAACAATATGTTGACATGAAAATTTGTCGTTTTCTGAAAAACAAAAGACATTGTGACAGAAAAGGCATTAAGGATGTGACCGAAATCATATTTGCCATTCTTGTGATGAAAGTTAATGTTGTATTTTACTCGCAGTGAAATGTCTTAGACAAAATCTTCAACCTATCCCAATGTTTCTTATGGCTGAAAAGAGGAATGGCTTTTATGATTGTAGTTCTTCTTGAGACTGTCAAGAAAAGCTATTTTTGTTCCTTGTCGTTTGAAACATCAACAATAATTGATGCGAGACAGTCAGTAATAAAATATGCTTCAAGATGTCTTGAGAAAACATACCATTATCCTCAGCTATCTTTAAAATGTTTTTGCTAATGTGCTTTCAGCGGCCAAACATTCTTTTTTTAGAATTTAGTGGATTTGTAGGTAACTATAAGGTTCAAAGGTGGCTCTGAGTATCAGTCAGATAAAAAAAAATTACAATGTGCTCATATATTTAAATAAAGCTTCAGCTATCACAGAATGTGATTAATGTCCCTGCACACCCCAGTGTCGGAAATACTGCCTGGATAGAACAATTTAAGAATCAAGTAGTACAAGTTTCATTGAAGGTTAACATGTCACAGAATTGTCAATAACAGTGTGTGTATACCACGTGATAAATTGCGTCACAAATGCTACGTCGGAAGGCAATATTTTGCTTCGAAAGGAGACTTTACACAAAGATAACTTCACTATTTTTTCACCATTTTAAATTAAACATAGCACAGTCTATGCCTCTTACGGAGCCCCGCATTCGGTCTTTTACCAGAGTTTGATTGCGAGTTTAGTTTCTTAAAACACTTCAAAAAACTTTTTCACAATACAGCCGTTTGACGGGGCACTGTCAAAACATTATTTCAGAAACAGGTTTGTCGAAGTGTTTGATAAAACTAATCACCTTATGAAACATCGGTAATAAAACGAAGAAGGGGCTCTCTAAACGGCATAGACTGCCCTTTGTTTTTTTAAAATGGTGTAGTATAAGAAAGGTTATCTTTGATTTAAGTCTTTATTTTAAGCAAAAAGTTGTCTTCTGATGGTAGCATATATGATGTAATATATCATGTGGTATACACACACTGAATAATGTAGAGACATGAGGAAGATGAGAAAATATTGGTTCTGTTTTGTGACACAAATTCTTGACAGTTATGCTTATATAGCAAAACATACTAAGTCCAGAAGATTGCTCTGACTTGACCTTAAAGGAAGGGACATGGGTCTTGTGTGCAACACATCCTTATGCTAAGGTGGTCACTTCAGGCTTTAATGATAAAATATATTAAAATTACGATGGTAAACAGCATATCAATAGTTAATTACAATACTGTATTAAGTAATTAATATACAACAATTTAAATCTGTCCATCCCGATGTCGCTCTAGGTGAAGCCCTAAAATTATTTGTTTTTGACACAAATTGTATAAGGAACCTTTTATAATAGGTCAAACAACGAACACTGTCATATTATGCAACAGTTTGTAGTATTGGTTGTTAGTCTGCAGCCATAAGGTAGATATAGAGGGAGTTTTTCACACCTACACATATGGACAGTGCACAATGATGCCACTTCACATGGTGCATGTCTTTTTATTTTAAATACAGAATCAAACTAGAGCTGTCACAGGAGTGACGAATACCCCCAAATGCCGCCTGGACACAGGAATAGCAAACCATTCCTTTGAAAAGAGGCCATAACTCCAAGGTTACTGCATACTGCATCTTCTTTTATCATGCATGTATTGTTTGTCCGGAAACCGTTTTTCTATTTTTGTAACAGTGCACAAAAACCTTTACTCCACTGGCCCCATTTTCAATCACAAGCATTGTCTTCACAGAGGCTGCCTATACAGCAAGTTTCATCACAATATCTCATGCCCAATTAAAGTTATGAAGCAGAACCATTTTTCTATTTTTAGTAACAGTGACCTTGACCTTGGCCCCACCAGCCCCAATATCGAACTTGACCTGTATCTTCTGATGTTACACCTGTGTACCAAAAAATGTTCAAATTTGTCAAGCCTTTCATGAGTTATCGTCCAGAAACCATTTTTCTATTTTTAGTAACAGTGACCTTGACCCCACCAGTCCCAATATCGAACTTGTTCTGTATCTTCTGATGTTACACCTGTGTACCAAAAATTGTTCAAATCCGTTTAGCTTTTCATGAGCTATCGTCCGTAAACCGTTTTTCTTTTTTTAGTAACAATGACCTTGACCTTGGCCCTACCAGCCCCAATATCGAACTTGACCTGTATCTTCTGATGTTACACCTGTGTACTAATTTTTTTTCAAATCTGTCCAGCCTTTCATGAGTTATCGTCCGGAAACCGTTTTTCTATTCTTAGTAACAGTGACCTTGACCTTGGCCCCACCAGCCCAAATATCGAACTTGACCTGTATATTCTGATGTTACACCTGTGTACCAAAAATTGTTCAAATCTGTCAAGCTTTTCATGAGTTATCGTCCGGAAACCGTTTTTCTATTTTTTTTGTAACAGTGACCTTGACCTTGGCCCTACCAGCCCCAATATCGAACTTGACCTGTATATTCTGATGTTACACCTGTGTACAGGGTTCGAATTTAGACTCGCATACTCGCAAAATGCGAGCGACATTTGGAAATTGCGAGTGACTTTTATTCAAGCTCGCAAAATTCTGCGAGTGGCTTTTTCTAGACCACAAAATGTTAAAAGGAAAGTAGAATAAACATGAACTTACTTCCACTATGTAGTCGAGTGTAAACAGCCTATAAGTGGCATGTTTACACTGCCGGTATAAAGAAGACAGTACGGAGTCACGCTCTAGTAGGTTTTCAAAAATAGAACAAATACGGAAAAGGCCGAGTTTTATCTTTCCGGGATGCTCCGAGGCGTGCATAATACAAAGTAAATACGAATGATGTAATCACCTAGCTCAATCATTGGCTAAATTTAGCGCTTTTGCGCACTATATGTAAACCCCATCATCCTTTGAATATATTCCCGCCCAACTGTCAAAAGGAATAGACTTCGTTGATCGATATATTTCATGGTCCAAAGTATCCAAGCTACATTTACTGTTGCTTTTTTATTTTAAATTTATTATTTTATTGTTTTTAATACTTAGAGACTTAATAAAATCTGTAGCGTGCTTGTCGAATGGGTATTAAATTACCCGATGGCGGGTAAATATACAAAGTGAACAATGTCAAATTATTGGACAGCTTTGTTATCAAAAAGCTGCCAGCATCAGACGAGTCTTTCCATACCCCCCAAATAGAATAAGCCATCAACAAGTTCTAGTAGTCGAGTCACTCAAGATTGATACTTTTTAATATTCATAATATGTCTTAGGTGTTAATTTCTACTTTAATTAGACAATATTATAAGGGAATAAAGCAAATAATAAAACTGCAAGTTGATTTGTCATTTTGCGAGTTGCCTCAAAATGCACTCGCAAAATTTTGCGAGTGCTCCTCAAAGTTAAATTCGAACCCTGGTGTACCAAAAAATTTTCAAATCTGCCAAGCCTTTTATGAGTTATCGTCCAGAAACCGTTTTTATATTTTTAGTAACAGTGACCTTGACCTTGGCCCCACCAGCCCCAATATCGAACTTGACCTGTATCTTCTGATGTTACACCTGTGTACCAAATATTTTTCAAATCTGTCCAGCCTTTCATGAGTTATCGTCCGGAAACCATGAAAACCGACAGACCGACCGACCGACAGACCGTCCGACCGACCGACCGACCGACCGACAGACAGACAGACAGACCGACCAACAAGCTTACTCCTATATACCCCCTCAAACTTCGTTTGTGGGGGTATAACTAATTGAAAACTCGTACAATTTCGAAACTTTAAAATAATTAACCACTTTCAATTTATTGTCGTCTGCTAATGTTTACCGTACCCGATTTTCTACTGCCGTTTTAATTAAATCCATCAATCGCTGTGAGTAGCATCCCTTTGAAAAGAAATGTAAGCAAACATATCTCGGTGTGAAATGTACTCCGAAAAAAACATGAAAGGCCTACTATCACTGTATATAGGACACACTGACACAGTCATTCTATTTATAAGAACTCTGTGGGTCGGCGCCTATTTCGATGGTAGGGTCAGGGTACCCGAACAAAGTGTTTGTTTTTTAGGCTATAGCAGAAAACTCAGGGATATTTTTCTTTAAAGATAGCCCAATGTTTTTTTTCCAAAGACTATGCCCTATGATGCATTTTTTTTCTAAAGACTATGCCCTATGTGGTCAAGGCATGTCCCACTTGCGCAGACACACTTTCTGTCTCCAAAAATGAAGATCTTGGTCTTATCCTGACTGGGATTGCAATTCAATTAAAAAAAAACATTACGGTCAAGATTATATCACCATTGTAATCATACTGAACACCCTGGGCTATTTATCTGCCAACAAAGATACCACAAGCAATCACAGAAGACTTATGGTTACAGACTACTAATTAATTTCCTTATTCATTGCAATGTAAATAGGCAAACTTCAGGCTGGAGCAAATGTCATTTGGAGTGTTTCACATGTATGGCAACCATACATTCACTTCAAATTCCATTAAAATCCAGCTGATTTAAGCAATAATTTAAGTTATTTTGTTGTTGTTTTTCGTAGAAAATTCACTCTCTTTGAAATTAAGCACCTAATTAATACTATTACAGTAAAATTGCATTCGCTCCATTAACGAACCAAGTTTCCATTACCCAGTCTGTTATGAATTGTCTTTAAGTGTTGTTTTTAAGTTTGAGGTCAAACCGAATGTTTACTTTGACACTGATTATGTATTGCATTGTGGATATCGCTCATATGTTCAAAGGCTAGCTGTTGTGTACTAAATGTAAAAATGTAAAAGAAAAACCAATTACTGAATAAATATTTATGTTTATTTTTACAAAAAGCACATTTTCTAAACAAGCATCCTTGAAATATGACTGTGCGTATTATAGTCATAATTAACTTCTCAAATGCCCTTATAAACTAATACCGGTCGAGCGTAGACAGTGATTTATTTAAGCGGTTTTTCACACCTTATCAAAATTCCTTTCAACTGTCATTGCAAATCTTACAACTTGAGAAAATTTACACCAAGGAATTGTTTGTTTATTCTTGAACCGTGATAGGGGAAAAAGTGTGAAATTATTACCTCGAAGGAGTCTTAAGGTTTTGTGCATGATTTGTGTAATAAAACCGGCTTTTGTGCTTGACTCCTCGACTTATTTAGATTTCGATGCAGCGTCGGTATATTTTATATGAAAATAGAAGGAAAAATGTTGGGGACTATGGTTCGAACTTGAGGGACCGCCGGTTCACAAACAACCGCCTGTTCAAAGACCGCAGTTTTACTGTAATAATTTGCATAACTCTAATGAATATTAACCTAAGTAGCATTCTTAATCTTAGATATACAGAGATTGCATCCTTGACAACATTGGGGCAATTGCCACTTGGTTGATTATAATGTAGGTTTTACATGTCTATCATGCAAGACAAGGCAATATTTCATGTTACCTTTACCATGCAACATAATTATAAAAAATAAAAACGTCCAAGTCATAGGGCCGAATTTCAACAAGCAAATTCGTTTAATTGATATTCTCTGCCTGATTAGGCAAAGTTCATGGATTGGAAATGAAAAGAAGGTGGAATATTCCTATATTAACATGTAAATTATGGCTACAGAGAAATGGACCGTTATGAACTTTGGATATAAGTTTGAGTTTGTTTGGAATTACTAGTTTAGTATTTGAAATAAAACAAGAGTCGTCGTAAGACAGCATGCTCAACTACACCCCTTTGACTTAGAATACAATAACGATGTAATGATACCAAGTTTGGTCTCTTTATGTCAAACCTAACTAAAATTATTTGATACATAAGGTGACTTTGATGCTACTCTGCAACCAGCCCGCCCAAACAATGACGCAAGTCATTCAAATAACTTGATTTCCCATTACGAAAATGTGGTTAAGAATATACAAATATGCCTTTCAAAGGAAATTAAAAAAAAAAGAAAAAAAAAAAAGAAAAAAAAAGGGCCATAACTTGTATTTAGGCTTAAAACGGAGTTATGTTTCTTGTTGTAAGATGGTCGTTAATAATTTTGAATTTTATAAAGCCCATTTAATGAACAGTATAGAAGTTTTTTTTTATTAAAATCCCAACTTGCCCTTAACTTTTACTTGCCTAAAACTTTAACCTAAGTCAATCAGGGGCCATAACTTGCGTAACGTCATTAGGTGATGGTCCTGAACAATTAGGTGAAGTATTAAGTCAATTGAATGAAGGGTATAGAAGTTATTAAACAATATCCCAACCTGCCCTAAAACTTTAACCCAAGTTCCATAGTCAATCAGGGGCCATAATTTGTATAAAAGATAATATGGAGTTATCTAACCTTATTATGTGATGGCTCTGAACATCTGTGTGAAGTATTAAGTCAAATGAATGAATGCTATTGGAGTTTTAAGTGAAAATCCCAACTTGCCCTAAAACTTTAACCTGCCCTAAAACTTTAACCTAAGTCAATCAGGGGCCATAACTTGTATTTAGGATAATATGGAGTTATGTAATATCATTGTGTGAAGTATTAAGTCAATTGAACAAAGGATATAGAAGTTATTAATAAATATTCCAACTTACCCTAAAACTTTAACCCAAGTTCCATAGTCAATCAGGGGCCATAATCTGTGTAAAGAATAATATGGAGTTATCTAACCTCATCATGTGATGGCCCTGAACAACTGTGTGAAGTATTAAGTCAATTGAATGTAGGGTATTAGACTTATAAGTGAAAATACCAACTTGCCCTAAAACTTTAACCGGACGCCGACGCTGGGGCGAGTAGTATAGCCCACCTATTCTTCCAATAGTCGAGCTAAAAATTGTATGGTATATAGAGTAACATTTGTAATAGTTTCTATGAATTTGAATGTATTTCAAAGTGAAAGTTCAGATATGTCTGAATTTATAACAGTAAATAGTGGAAAATGACATTTCAAGGCACCTGTTGATCATGTTCACTGTGTGTTATTTTCAAGCGCATAGGAGCTTTATGTTGGTGATTATTGATTATAACCTATCATTATCCATTATAATGGAAATTGATGGAAGTAAATCATCATAAAATACATATATTTATTATCATGTGTTCAGTCATACATTTATGAACATAATCCGACCAATCACTACCATGAAATGGTTTAGGACAAGATTTGTGTAAGATTTGACCTAGTGACCTGATTTTTTAACACATGTGACCCAGTTTTCTAATTTTTTATCACATGTGACCCAGTTATAAAAATGTCAAAGAGTTCATCAAGGAAAACATTCTGATCAAGTTTCATGAATATTAGACCATACATATTGCCTCAAATGTGTTTCAAAGATTTTTCTAAGATTTGACCTATTTTTGACCCCATGTGCCCCACTTTTACAAGCTTTCCATATTCCATCAAGTGGTACATCATGACCAAGTTTGAACATAATCCGACCAATCATTTCCATTCTGGACAAAACAATCTAAGATTTGTCCTAGTGACTTAATTTTTGATCATATGTGACCCAGTTTTAAAAAAGTCCAAGGTTTCATCAAGGAAAACATTCTGATAAAGTTTTATTATCATTTGACCTTGTATAATGCCTCTAGTATGTTCCAAAGATTTTTTATAAATTTTGACCTATTGACCTAGTTTTTGACCCTATATGACCCACTTTTTTAAATGGTCCATATTTCATCAAGGGTTACATCATGATCAATTTTGAACATAACTTGACCAATCATTACAATGATATGGTTCCGGACAAGATTTTTCTAAGATTTGACCTAGTGACCTAATATTTGATCATTTGTGACCCAGTTTTATTTAGGACCAAGAGTTTACCAAGGAAAACATTCTGATTAAGTTTCATGCAACATTTGACCATGTATAATGCCTCTTGTATGTTCCAAAGAATTTTCTAAGATTAGACCTACTGACCTAGTTTTTGACCCCATGTAATCCACTTTTTTAAGTAGTCCATATTTCATCAAGGATTTTTCTAAGATTTGACCTAGTGACCTAATTTTTGATCATATGTGACCAAGTTTTATTCAAGACCAAGAGTTTATCAAGGAAAACATTCTGATTAAGTTTCATAAATATTTGACCAT
Organism: Mya arenaria; assembly: GCF_026914265.1. Taxonomy (NCBI): domain Eukaryota; kingdom Metazoa; phylum Mollusca; class Bivalvia; order Myida; family Myidae; genus Mya; species Mya arenaria. The sequence goes on from NC_069122.1 coordinate 8,444,480, forward strand.
ATAGTATGGTCCAAAGATTTTTCTATGATTTGACCTAGTGACCTAGTTTTTGACCCCATGTGACCCATTTTTGGGTCGAGATTTGATCAAGGGGAACAATCTGACCAGGTTTGAACATTTTCCGATCAATACTTACCAAGATATGGTACCGGACGGACGGACGGACAGACAGAATGACAGACGGACAACGCACAAAAACAATATCCCCCTCCCGTAACCTTCAGTTGGGCGAGGGATAACAAAGATCTTATAACTTTCCGTGAGTAAAATTCGAGTGTCTTGATTGGACTGTAAAATAACTGTCCAATAGACTGAATGGAATCACTGAGGCATATCTTAAATGCCACTGTGGCTATTTTTCAGCATATAATTGGCAAATATCCAATCAACCAGTTTGGGTAAAACTCCCCCTTTGGCCTCAAAATTATATTTCAGTCACACTCCATAATGCAGCCATAACAGGGGGCTGGCAGACCTATAAACTCAACAACAACATCAAGATGAGTTGATGCTGACCATTATCACCAGCTTACTGTTCATTAAATAGTGAATAAAAAGGAAAACATTTATGAAGAAACTAACGAGACCGTGATAGTTTTATCTCTCATAACTAACTATATTTGCATCTTTACATGGTCATAGAAAAGGTACCAGATTTGTATTCCATCGTAAATCATCAGTATATTGCTAAGAGAATGACATATAAACACCATTAAAGGCTGAAATATTAGATGGAACTGATACTTTCTTGTATTGTTTCTAAGTATCTTCATGATTTGCACTGCATATAAAAGGAATAAAAAATGTCTGGAAAGCAACAGCTTGCAACAAATATAATAAAAGAAAATTTGTCTGATGTAACAAAATATTATTTTTTCTGCAATGATTTCTCTTGATAGAAATAAATCTGACAATTGGTTACAAATTGTATGCAGTAAAAAGGCTTTCTTTTCAGCATTTTATGAACAATGTAATAAAACACTAGATCTATATACTTTTTATAGTTTAAAAATATCTATACCAGACACTATGGCAATGACTTAAAAACTTACATGTTCCATTTTCAAGACCAGATTTCTTTTCAGTATTTTATGAACAAAGTAATAAAACACTAGATCTATATACTTTTTATAGTTTAAAAATATCTATACCAGACACTATGGCAATGACTTAAAAACTTACATGTTCCATTTTCAAGACCAGATTTGCCCTCAGAGATAAATTTAATGACACCCTAGTCTCTCTTAAATGCAAAAGTGTGCAATTGATTTCCACTAGGGTGTTATATTCTAATATCATTTTTTCTGGGATAGCTGTTTAACCTCAAGTTTTTTACCCAGATATTAGACAAATGGCAAAAAAGTGTGTAGATCAATCATATAACTGTATTTAATGTATTATAATGTCAAAATAATAAAGAAAATGAAATGATTTGATTGGCTTAATTATAGTTAAGTCGAGAAGTCTATGAGATTGAAAATGAAATTTTTTGAGTGCTTTAAATAGTTTCTGTGAAAACAAATCAAATGTAATATTTAACTGCAAAATATTTAATTATTTTTAACAAGCAAAACAATTATGAAGTAACTGGGCCAAAGCATTGTTCAGTTATTCAGCTGAATTGTTATATCAACTCAAGGTCACAGTGACCTTGACCTTTGACCTACTTATCCCAAAATCTTTAGGGGTCATCTACTAGTCATGACCAACTGGCATACAAAGTATGAAGATTCTGGATACAAGACAGTGTTCTTTGTATATTATTGGAAACTGTTTTTGCCCACATGGTAACTGACACCTTGACCTTTGACCTACTGATCCCCAAATCAAAAGGGGACATTAACTAGTCATGTCAAACTAGCATATCAAGTATGAAGATCCTGTTACCTAAAACATTTTTCATTTTACAGTCACCGCGACATTGACCTTTGACCTACTGATCCCAAAATCAATAGGGGTCATCTACTAGTCATGAGCAACTTGCATAGTAGAGTACAAAATTTCTGGGTCCAAGCGTTCTTTAGTAATTCAATGCGAAACCGTTTTTTTCACCTCAAGGTCATCCTGACCTTTTGACCATCAGATCCCAAAATCAATACAGGTCATCAGCTAGCCATGACCAAGTGGCATACCCAGTATAAAGATCGTAGATGCAAGTGTTCTTAAGTTATTGAGTGGAAACCTTTTTCACCTCAAGGTAACTGTGACCTTGATCTGTTACCTACTGATATCAAAATCAATCGGGGTCATCTACTAGTCATGACCAACAAATCAATTGTGGTCATCTACTAGTCATGACCAACTTGCACACAAAGTATTAAGTTCCTGGATGCAAGTGTCTTTAGTTATCGAGTGGAATCTGTTGTTCAGCTTTAGGTAAACGCCAACTTATCATTTTTCACCTAAAGGTCACAGCGACCTTGACCTTTGACCCGCTGATCTCAAAATAAAAAGGGATTATATTCTCGTCGTGACCAACTTGCATACCAAGTATGAAGTTCCTGAACTCAAAGAATCTTCAGTTATCGACCGGGAACCGTTTTTTCACCTCGAAGTCACTGTGAACTTGACCTTTGACCTTCTGATCTCAAAATTAATCATTACTTGGGGGAGACATAATACATGTATGTTATTGATATGCATGTTTCCACTATTTCACGTATTTATTCCCATGAAATTGTAATTTTTCGTCAAACCACGAAATTTCATGCCAACAAATATACATGATTTCACAATATATGTGCTTGTAAACTTTGATCATCACGGACACACATTCTGGCTGTCTTCGATCCTAATTGGCTGATACAAAAATTGTTTGAAACTCCTGAAACCCCTCTGTCTGTCAGACAAAACCATTGCAATAGCAGGGAAAAGGTGTATTGTCAAAATTGATCATTGTTTTGCTAAGTCCTTGCCCAGATTAAATCCTGTTGGCAAAATTAACATGTGTCAGTTATTAGCGTTGCCAGTGGAAGGCACGTTGGGCCCAACAAGCCAAAAAGACCTGGCAGAAACCCTGGTGTGGAGTCAATCAGCAGGCTCTAGATGTTTTGCTACATTTGAAATTAACTTGATGGATTTAAGCGGAGTTCACACCACAATCATTCAATGCTTCAAAACCTTGAAATGCTAAAATTATTGGAATACAGAAGTCTGTGGAATGAATCAATTTGGGCATCCATACTGAAGCGGTTGATTATACTGTTACCCAGTTCAACAGAATTAAAAAGGCGCCAAAATTCAACCATCATAAGCTCCACACAAAATAAGATGGCCAATCAAAATGCAAAATCAAAGTCAATAAGATTTTACTTAATATCTTATAACTATTAATTTATGTCTTCTACAAAAAAATGAGATTTAAAAAACTGTTATTAACAAAGTGTGCAATCTTTTCGCTGTGGTTTTCGACTTCAATTTATCAAATGCCCTATTGTGTTATGCTATTGCTTTAAAGGAGCTAGACACCAGATGGTTTAAATACAGTATTTCTTCAAAACAAGCCTAGAATTGTCAGTGTGACCTAGTAGGAGGCCGATACTACATCACTTTACATGGTTAAAATAACGATCGCAACACTCATGTTGCTGTCTCATCTGTTTTGCCCTGTTTAAAATAGCACAGTTTAAATCATATCTGTTAATGAGTACAAATTTATTTACTGACGCTTGTTTTAAAGTAACTGGGATTTACATGGTAGACATCCCTAGTATTTTGAATTGGATAAAGCCCAAAACTGCAGAAGATGTATGTATCGTAAGCGATGTGATACATCAGTAAGTAATAACTAATGCCTAGTACACAACGATCTCAATTTTATGTAACTTTTTTACATTTTCCTTTTTTTCTTACAAGTGTATAGCCCCTTTAAAACATGAATTACCAATAGGGAAAATGAAATTATTTATCTGGGTGCCAGTCAACATTCAATACTCAACAAAACAGAAAGGCTAACATCATATAAACAATATTAACATCATATAAGGTAATAAGACAACATCAATAGTCACCTTTTGTAGCATGCGTCGAGTACATGTGAATCCATGACGACGGAAGACGAAGACGGGTGAGAAGATGGGTGAAGAACCTCTCGCCCCATCATTACACACTCGGTTTAAATGCTTACTCAAAACATGTAGTGTCTTCTACCCATGTAATAATTCTCTTACTCACTCTTCATTTGAAGGCAAATTCCATGTGTTTGTCTTCTATGTGAGGACTAGTTATAACTGTAACACTTGCAAAGTTTCTGTCTTTACTAAGTTTCTGTCCTGGTACATTCACACTTCCAACACCTATTCCAAATGTTTTATTAACTTAATTCACCTAAATGTACGAGAGGTTGTTAATGCAAAGTTCCCAGACTGCCACAATAAAACAAACAAAGCTTGTTATGTTTCAATGAAACTTTATACAAATGTTAATAACAAGAGATGTTTGTCAAACATTATGTCCTGCCCCTGTGCGCCATGTTGTCAGGATTATTCGGACAATTAAATGAAATATGCATGGACCAAAATGACAGCAAATTTGTCTTTTACATTGGATGCCTTTGAGGCATTTTTATGAATATTAGTTTTGACCATGACCTTTAACTCTTTGACCTCAAAATCCATAGGAATCATCAACTGGTCAACCAATTCCTATATGTCAAGTTTTAGGGCCATAGGTGTAAGCATTGTCAAGTAATCACACAGACAAGATTTTTGTGTTCAAGGTCACTCTGATCTTGACCTTTGACCCCTAAAATCAAAAGGGGTCATTGACAGGTCAGGCCCAACCCCTGTGTTAAGTTTGAGGGCCATAAGTACAGGCATTGTCAAGTTATCACTCAAACAACATTTTCGCATTCAAGGTCACTGTGACCTTGACCTTTGCCCAAATGACCCCCAAAATCAATAGGGGTCATCTACTGGACAGGCCGAACCAGCAAATCAAGTTAGAGGGCCATGGGTGCCAGCATTGTCGAGTTATCACTCTGATAACCTTTTATTATTCAAGGTCACTGAGACCTTGACCTTTGATCTAATGACCCCTTAATTTGATACTGGTCAGTCCCAGCTTCCATGTCAAATTTGATGACCAGGCATTGTTGGCCATGGGTGCCAGCATTGTCGAGTTATCACTCTGATAACCTTTTACCATTAAAGGTCATTGTGACCTTGACCTTTGCCCAGATGACCCCTATAATCAATAGGGGTCATTTACTAGTCAGGCCCAACCTTCATGTCATGTTTGATGACCATTCATCCAGGAATTGTTGAGTTATCACTCGGACAAACTTTGGTCTGCTGACGGACCAACCAACCGACATGTCTAAAGCAATATACCCCTGGTCTTCGAAGGGGGGCATAATTATGCAGCTTTTATTGCATGTATTTTGTTCAATGTTGCAATACCAGAAAACCTAAAACTATTGTATTTTCTGAAGCAAAAACATGTTTTAAGTACTACGTGACTTCTTGCTATTTCTTTTTAAATTACCATCCCTTTTACGTATATTACAAATTATTGGAAAAGCTTTGAAGAATAATGTGATGCATTAAAACAAAGTGGTGTAATTTGAAGTGACTTCAAAATTGTCAAAGACGTCAGTTTGCAGATAGTTATTTGGCAGCAAAAGTTTCTAAGTTTAAATGAAGATTAATTTTACATTCCCATCTGTTAAATTGGTAGTGTTCGAAATTATATTTTGACCAATTGGATTGCAGTATTTTTTAAACCTGTCATACATTAAACTTGTAAGACACAAGAATCTTTATTTAAAGTTGGGTTGAATTAATAACAAGAGACATAGCTCTATGAGATCATTTCCAACATGGGATATTTTACTTGGGAAACCATAAAAAAAGGTGTGTTTTGGTATATGCATACTAATAGCCCTTAAACCAGCTTAGTGTTTGAGATTTCATTTTGTCTCCTTGCTGTTTAAATCCAACTGATACCCCTTTAAATCAATTAAAAAATTTATATAAAGTGAAGTCAGTTTCCACACATTTCTGAAAGGGTGTACTGTACATGTGTACACTAAATGCAATATGTTAAGCCCTCTACACAGTCTGGAAAATACACACTAATAGCATTATACACACGATCCTGTGAGCATATCAATAAAACTGCTCTGTCACTCAACATGCCTTAATGCGTGTCTGTTCTCAGTCCTGTTTTTGTAATTATTCCACATACAATCCTCTGCTTCTGCACAATTATTCCATTAATGACAAGGCCCCACTTAAGTGTAACTAGCTTAAGTAGCTCATTTCATTAAGCCAATTGCCGTACTTAATCTAAATGTTTTACTAAATTAAATCTAGGTTATCGTGATTATCTTAAAGAAAATTTCCTTTTTATGGTCCAAATCCTCCTAAGAATGTAAATATTTCATGAATTGTTTCAAAACTATAAAGTGAAATTTGCTTTAAATCCTGTTTTAAAACACTTAAAATGCTTCGAGAAATCGCGGCTTGTTTCTGTAATTATTCCACATTCAATACGTTGCTCTTTACTTTTCTTCCAAATGAACAGACAATTTTAACCACAAATTATTTGATATCTCCTCTTTCGCCTTCTTCCATTAATATTTGAATTTCTTTTATACATTATATTCTAGAACAAAATAAATGAATCGTTGACTGCATTTTAAAGAGTTCACTCAATAATATTGTATAGCGAAAACGCCCACTATTTCTATTTTAACATTTTGATTATAAAAAGTCATGCCTTCATACAAAACAATGCAAAAGCTTCTGGGAGATAGCTATTATCAGATTTTATAACAGGATTAACTTTTTAAAGTCAGACATCTCAAACGTCTCTTTATGAAACGCCTACTGCATGTATAACTTCAAATGCCCACAGATGAAATATATATCTTTTTTTTCTTGAAATTTGAGTTTTCAAGAATGACATTTAAATACAGTGTAATTTTATAAATAAAAATTGAGCAGATTTAAAAAAAAAATATATGGAAGTTAAGAAGTAATTTTCCTCATAATTATATTCGAGATTGATTCATTGAGTCTCCAAAAATTAAAGAAAAATTGCATATGAAATATAGAGAGTTCATGATATTATTTTAATGAAATATAACTTAATTAAGCAAAGCTGTATAATGCTAATTTTAGAAACAAAATTATTAACACCATTTTTAATAATTCCTTGTCTAACAGAATTTATAGAAAAACAAAAATAATTAAAAAATAATTAATTGCATATTTTTTTTCCAGCTGTTAAAAGAACAAAAAAAAATAAAAAATATAAAAGGCCTTATTTAATTATAAAAATATTCATCCATTTTTTTTTTTAATAACTTATGAGCATTTTCTAATCAAACAAATTATCTGTCCTAACTTATAAATGTCATTATATTCCCTTGATAGTAATTCCTAAAATACACCTTATTGATTTCATAATAAAACATGATTTATTGCAAAGATATTGATTAAAAATATAATAACAGCATCCAATATATTATCCTTACCCACTGTATTATCCATACCAACTAAGAAAAAAAAAATTCAATGAAACACGAAAAATTAATAAAATTAAATGCAAAAAAATAAATATATAATTGAGCGCAAAATATTTAACATCCAAATTAAATGTGAACAAAAAATAGTATCCATAAAACCAACACAAACAATACTCGGTATTACCGAAACATGTATGACAGTGTTTTTACATAACATCAAATCCAATTTACAGTCTCTAACACACCTTATAGGCAAACCATTTAGCAGGATATTGACTGTTCAGCAATAGATATCGGCCAATTAGCACAGCACAGGCCATCCCTTGGCTCCGGGTACATTAAAGGTACACGCTGTCATAATTGGGCCAAAAAAATAAATAGTTGTTGTATAATCCAGACCTTAAATATTTTAAATACATCTTGTTGTTTTATATATTGTATTTGAAATTTGTATTTATTTAATGAACTATGTATATTTTTTTATTTATGTACAAATCGAAAAAAAATACTTTTGTCTTTATTCAATATCAGGAATTCATTTAATAATTTTCTACATGACCATTTAAATATTGTGATACCCATGATTATAATTCATTACAATTCCAGTCACTTATTAGAGTTTATTTTTTGGTTTCCTTAACGCTCAAGTTCATAGGCAGCGCTTAGTTTCTTAATGTTCAGCACAAAATGACTATCGAAGGCCTCTTTACTTGCCAGTGGCAAGCAAGACCTACTAAATAACTGATTTATAATAAAACCAATTTCTAACTAAATAAAAATTTGGAGGTTATTTATAACTTTATAGAAATTTGATGGTTTGATATCTGCTTAATTGAGTTTTGGTTGTCTGTCAGATCTTCTAATTCTGTCTGGTGATCACTTTAGTAGAGGCAAGGATAGTCCTGAACACAAAATACAACCAAATAAGGTTGTGTGTAAGCTTTTATGCTTGCACTCGGGCCTTGCCCATTCCAGGAGTCCTCTGATAGGATTGTTAATCATTTTAGGTTTCTGGAGCAAAGTGCACTGACAGAATTTAACTCTGGTTAGAGCTACCCTGGTTCTTTAATGTGCACCAGTGTATAGCACTGTAACACGGGACCCCCATTTAACGTCCTTCCCAGAAGACGATAAGAATTTTTCAACCCGTGACCCCTGGACTGACAGTCATGTACAATTTATACAGCTCCAATATTTCAGAAAATGATTTTTTTATTCCAATGAGCTTTACATGAATGTGAGAGAGAAACATAGTTTTTCTATTTATCAGGACACTGGTTCGATCCCGGCTTTGAGCTTCATCAATGATTTATACAGGTTATCACACAGTCATTGTACATGGTTCTTTATAACATACATACTGTTCATATGTCCATTGTCATAAAAGCTCCTCAGAGACTATGTAAGTTATTCAACTGTCATATGTTAATTAAGTCTTATATTTTGGTCATTCCCATTTAGCTTAATAACAGATATAATAAAATTGGAAATGAAATGGCAACTCTAGATCTCCTGCTGTAACCCAAATGATCAACTGTCCCTTGAAGAGATCTGTTACCTAGAGAAGTCCCCTGTGGCATATTTGACCTGGCCCTGTGAAACATCAATCATATTTTCATAGCAGCAATATCATCGCCATGGATACTAAACTGTGATAAATAGATGTTACATAAAGTAATAATTGAGTTCCAATTTTTTAGTAAGCGCAATTTACATTTGCAGTATGTTACGCAGCTATGACACACTGGTGTAAAAAATTAACTTCTTCCTACAGTATTATTTTACATTCAAAGTTATGTACCCATTCTCTATTTCATAATCTGAAGAGATTTTTGTCTGACATTTCAGTGGTTTCAGAAATGGCCATTTGTATTGTCCTTTATTGTTATTTTTTTCAATCCTTTTATGAATTAAAAATGTTAAATACACTGTTTCAATTTTTTTTTCAAAACCATCATCTCTGGAAAATAATCCTCAGTGTATTGCATTTCTAGATTTATATTTTTTAATGATTTTGTTGTTCAAACTTTCCTATTTCTGACATTGTAATATCCATAAAAATGCTATATATATATATTCTTTAACTAAATCAAGTTTATATAAAGACTTTTTGTTATTAACACTATCCAGACCTTGACAGTGTCATGGACACTACATCAAGGTTTTGCATCAGCGTTGAGATTTAACTAAAAACAGAAAGATCTTAATATTCTAGTGAGATGAAAAGCCCAAGATGTTCTTTAAACCCAGAAAAAATATTTATTATGAATTGATTAATAGAGTAACATATGGATATATATAAATGATTGGTTACGGACACTACGACTGTTGGTGATGTTAAAACAAGATGGACAATTTATGATTATAATTATCTATTGTGTATACATTATCTATATTTTTCTTTTGAACAAAATCTTAAAGGTTAAGTTATTATTAAAATAGCTAAATTTAAATCAAAACCATGACTTTTATCATATTATTATTGTTCTTGAAAAGTTAATATACCAATAAAAATAGAAAGTGTATGACAAACCTAATTGCCTCTCCTCAATTTCTTGTACTTTCTGAAACACTCAATTTATAATCACAACTTCAGAATCATTTTAAAGCCAAATTAATTCCATACTTAGACATAGTCCATCTAGTCCATGGAGTTCATTTAAACTTGTCTATGGATATTCGTCAATAGATATGTATTTTTATATTAAAATACCTTCTTCTTTTTTTAAGCACAACAGTGTTATGCTGAACAATGCTTTCTTTTTGAAAGTATTATCCAAGCATATTGAAACAGATAATTGATTTTGGGAAGCAATATTCAATTAAATTAGTTAGAAATTCACATGGGCTTATGATTAAAATCAATTTTAACAACAATTAAATGCATAGAAACTTGTAATATACTTCTGTATAATGCACCAGTCAATTGTAACCATGCCCCCCCCCCCCCCCCCCCAGGTCCGGGTAAGTGGGGACTTTGATTTTCGGTTCAGCAAAGCCCGGGTAAAATTGCCCGCCCTGCGGATATGAACTGATGGTAAAATCCCCGCCAAATGCCCCGCACCCCAGGGACTCTAGGTAAGGCCCATTCCCCGCTATTTTTGGTGCAAAGACAAAACCACCGCATTCACCCAGCACTGCGGGGCCACCTGGAAGGTAAAAACACAGCCCGTTTCCCCGGCTATCCCTGGTATAACCACAGACCTGGGGGGACCATGGTTACAATTGACTGGTGCATAACATGGAAAACAATAAACAAGTCAAAATACTGTGAAAATTGTGATGGTATAATATCATATTGTACCAGAAGCTCAAACTCAGTAGAAAAATATTCTTGAAATAATTTCAACACAAAGTTATATTTTGTCTAAAATGTTATGTTGTCAAATTTCCTTAAAGAAGAGAGCATTCATTCTACTGATGCCTATTATTTTGTTAGTATAATAGGATAATGTCTATATATTTGAATTTTCACTCCAAAGGTTTCCTGAAATTTTTCTAGGTCATTTTCATTTTTTATTGAAAGAATACTTTTTACCATAAAGTTTCAGCAGGTACAAGTAAGGGTTAAAGCATCCATAACCTGAGTGTTTGAGATTATAGCAAGCATATTAGTGCTATCCTATAATTTCAATTTGAAGGGTTGCAGGTTACACACATAAATGTTTTATACCCTGTTGTCAAGAAAAAAAAATACCTAGCTTGTATTATGTGAATTAAAGCTTTGTTATTTATCGGCACAGCAGTTATTGAACAGTTAAGCTCCGCCTCCTGAATAATGTTACTGTTCCAAAATTGGAATTAATGTGTTATAGAAAAAACCCAAAATAAACTCCAACATTGTACATAATTATATCACGTAACTGTGTATTCAAATGTACTTCAAGCCGATCTAAAAAAAATCACAAAATTTGTACCAAATCAAAATAACTAAATCATGATCCCAAATCTCTTCAGAAGTCACTTGGGTAGAATAACAATTTCCATCTTTTAAATTAAAACATTTCTTCACTTAAAAGATACTCCAGCAAGTGAAAACTATTGATTGCATCCAATTGATAAATAATTGTTCAAACAACTTTCATATTCTTATAATAATTATAAATATCCACTAATTTGAACACATTGCAGTAAAGAACCATCCTCTATCACAGTCTCTACAAATGATCATAGACAAATGTTTTGCCTATACCAGTATTGTTACAAATAGTGAAACTACTGCTCTCAATTCTCACGAATAGTGGAACCATTTCCCTAAATCTATAACTAATTGAAAAGAAAACTGACAATTGCCATTCAATGATATTAACACCTTCAGCTATGACCTATTTGCTATGTATTTAAGGCTAAGGTCAATTGGAATGAAATTATAATGGTTGAGATGGAGCCTTGACATTTAATTAGAGGTAAGAACCCACCAACTCCATCAAGGATTTTCTCAATTTTCTCTCTCTTTTAAACCTAATCATCACCCATATCAATTTTTGCATAGGCCGACAGTGTATGAGGTATGTCTCTTAGCCTTTGCTGACAATCTGAATAAAACAAAATATAATATCACACATTTGACAAACATATTACCATGTTATACAGTCCATTATTGAACAGATTGCAAAGTTTCATGACTTTACTCCAATAACTGTGAATTTTACAGCACAGCTTTTGTGTGTGACCTTGTACCTATGGTCCCCAGCCTTTTGTGTTTAACATTTCAGCTTAGAATGGTCTTGACCTTGAGACATTGTAGTTATGGACCAGGCCTTTGTGGGTGACATAATGTAGCTACATGTATGAACATAGTCCAAATAATTGTACGTTGACAGATTTTTTTTACGATTTTTTTTATATGGCAAATCCTTCACATACAATCTGTTTTGTACCAAAAGTAAAAGTGGGTAGTTATTCCGATCGGGATTCCGGGTTAAAGCATATTGCGTCAATAAAATATCATAAAAACAAGAAATATTACCAGATAATGTTATTTTGTATTAGTTCTATACACAAAAAATAAACATCCAACGAAGTGGCCGGAGATGGCCGAGTTGTTACGATTGGCATAATTGTTGTCTGTGACAGTCAAGTTTCGTTTCATTGGAAAGGTAAATCCTGTGTTTTAATGCATATAAAGCTTGTTTTGTGCAAAATATCTTTGCGCTTACATGGTAAAATATGAATATAAATCATTATTATCTATTTCAAACATAGAATACTTCTCTAAATACAATTACAATATTCCCCCCCTCCCCGTTTTTGCACAAACCCGTTTAAAAGTTAGGGATTAGAAAAATCCCATATAACACATCTATTATTGTAGACTAGCTATGAACCTTGCCTTTGTGTGTGACATATGGTATATTACTTGGCATTTGTGTGTAACACAATAGCTATCAACCTAGCCTTTATGTGACCTTGTGTCTTGAAATTGACCTGGTCTTTTAGGCTTTCTGCAGCTTTGGACTTGGCCTCTGTAACTGACCTTATAGCTATGAACCTTGCCTTCGTGTGTGACCCAGTAGGTATGAACCTGACCTTTGTCGATGACCATATACATGTAGCTATGGACTTGGCCTTTGGATGTGACCTAGTAAAGTACAAACCTGGCCTTTGTGGGTGACCTTGTAGCTATGGACTTGGCCTTTGGATGTGACCTAGTAGGTACAGACATGGCCTTTGTTGATGAACATATAGCTATGGACTTGGCCTTTGTGTGTGACCTAGTAGGTACAAATTTGGCCTTTGTGAGTGACCTTGTAGGTATGGACTTGGGCTTTGCAGATGACCTTAAAGCTATGAATTTAGCCTTCATATGTGACACTGTAGTTATGAGCTATGGATTTAGTCTTAGTAGGTTGCCCTGTAGCTATGTTCTAAATGGCCTTTATGGGTTGCCTTGACCTTACAATGAGAATCTATCTGGCCATTAAAATAATTGTGACATTGAAGCTTTGAGCCTGGCCTTTAAAGGTGACCATGTATTTTATAATGGACTTGGCCTTTGTGTGTGACCTTGTAGCCATGGTTGAGCCTTTGAGTGTGACCTTGTATTCATTGAAATGGCCTTTGTGTGACATAGTAGCTATGGACCTGATCTTTGTGTATGACCTTGTAGCTATATAGACTACGGCCTTTGTATGTGATCTTGTAGCTATATGGACTTGGCCTTTGTATGTGACCTTGTAGCTAAGGCTTGCCCTTTGTGTGTGACCTTGTAGCTATTAGTCTGACCTTTGTGTGTGACCTTGTAGCTATTGACCTGATCTTTGTGTGTGACTTTGTAGCTATTGGCCTAACCTTTGTGTGTGACCTTGTAGTTATGGACATGGCCTGCATGTGTGACATTGTAGCTAAGGACTTGCCCTTTGTGTTTAACCTTGTAGCTATTGACCTCACTTTGTGTGTGATCGTGTAGCTTAGTGTAATGGACAAATACTTCATGTGTGACATTGTAGCTTATAATGGACATGGTCTTTGTATGTGACACTGTAGTTACGGACACAGTTTTTGTGTGCAACCTTGTTGCAATATGGACCTGACTTTTGTGAGTGAACTTCGAGCTATAAATCTGGTCTTTGTATGTGTATGATAGCTTTGGACCGAGCCTAAACCACTTTGCAGCTTTAATGAATGACCTAGCCAAGTTTTCAACAAAAAATGCTATTGGTTAAGCTGACTTATCATGCACATTTAAAATTCTCTTTTGGATTGTATGTATTGAGTGCCTCCCAATCAGTCCACCCTCCCACCACTGTATATCAACTGTACAGGAACTTCAATCACTATCACAACTTAGAGTCATAATTAAACAGCTAGACACCAGATGGTCCAAAAATTGTGAAATATGTTATTTCCACAAAACAAGCTTAGAATTGTCAATAGGAGCAAGTATGAGGCAGATAATACATCATTTTACATTATCAAAAAAATATTGTGTCGCTGTCTCAGCTGAGTTTATCCATATAAAAATGGCTCATAATGGTTTCCCAGTTTATGGTGTGCTTATTTAGCATGTAAAAGGCAAGTGATTAGTACAGATATATATACAGACACTATTTTTAAATTTACTAAGATTTATGTGATAGACAAACCCAGTATATTTCGATTTGGAAAAGTACTTTAAAACTGTGAGAAATAATGTCTCGTATGCCATGTGATACATCAGTTAGTAAGATTCAATGCTTTGTACACAAAGATATCAATTTTATGTAAGTTTTTGTCTTACAATTTTATCAGGTTTATATAGGTTTAAAACCTATACATACATACATACATAAAAATCAAAGGGACATAATTCAATGAAGAGCTATATATCTAAACTAAAAACAGACAAAAAAATAACAACAAAGGCTGATAAATTAAAATTAATTGAGAGTAAAATTATTGTGAATATTAAAAAGGGCTTCAAATATGATTTAAATAATGTAGGGTATGATCAATATTTTATATTTTTAAAACCATAAACAAAATTTATGCAGTCTGCCATCTAAATAAATCTGATCACATTTACGCCCCACAACAGGTTCCTGCTTATTATGACAAATATTTCTGTCAAGAATCAAGAAGAGGCATCATAATGTGTTGAAGTAGTTTGTTCAACAAAATTATAATCCAATATGGCTGCCAGTCAGCCATCTTGAATGCGATTGCAGTTGGGTTTTTTGAAACGCACATCTATTCAAATGTTGAGTCACTGTGACTGCTGGGATTGAGAAAGAAACCCATGTGACATTTGGGAGATTACCTTCAGACATTATTTACCTTTATGCAGTATATGTAAACTAGAATTCCACAAATCCAATATATTGCCTGTTGGGAGTGCCTTCATTGTCAAAACAAATTAAGTTGCATTATACGTGCCATGGCAATGCCGACATTTTCACATAAATTCAATGGCTTTTTATAATAATCTATAAAAAGAAAAATACCACTTAAGTGAAGTGGGTGATGTTGCTCACCATATTTAAAATGAACAATTTCCTAAATCTACTGAAATTTGGTCAGGATAAAGTTCTACTAAGGCATGCTCTCATCAATTTTGTAAGGATTTTTACCTTTCCGACGAGGGTTAGCGCAAAAATGCACTAATTATAATAAGGCATCCCAATTTCCTTCATTTCTAATTTAAAGGGACTGTGTCACAGATTGGCACCAAAAACCTGCGTCGCCAAAATTGAAGTCCAGCGTCTTATTCACTGAGCTACAAAGGCTTACAATGTATACTAATCGGGTGACATAATTAAGCCATACACCTACCTCAGTAATATCACGTGATAACACCAACTAGCCAATCACGCATCAGGAATGAATTCTACCTGGTAGACATACCCTTTAATCTTTTTTAATGGCAAAATACGAAATAACTGCTAAACTTAAATATATTGTGGTACTTCAGTTAGTAAGTTTTAATGCATTGTACACATCGATGCCAAGTTTATGTCAGTTTTCGACAATTTTCTTTTCTTTCACTATTAAATCATACGTGAGACAGCCCCTTTAACTGCGTCCCTAAATATCTACTTTTTATCTAATAATACTTAAGTTTATTTTTATTTGGTAAGATGCACTGATACATATTGATACATCATACTTTTTTTAATAAATATTTCAATAGAAATGCAAAATATAGACAACTAGGCTTGGTACATATCATTCCTGTGAAGTTTCATCAAAATCCCACCAGTGTTTTTGGAGATTCCGGGCTGACAAACTTTTTAAATTTCTATGTGCACTGTATGTAAAATATCAAAGGGCTATAAAGTATAACTCTGTAATAAATTAGGGGAGCAGAAAATGTCACAACTAGGCTGGTTCTTCTAATGCAATTGTGTCCTTTTATAAAAAATCTCTCCATAAGTGGATGCGGACAGCGTGCACATTGAATTATCATGTGATTATCTTGAATAATTTTCAAGTTTTGTATGACTCTGCCACTGACTTTGAAACCAGCGTTTTTAAATTTCTATGTGCACTGTGTGTAAAATACCAAAGGGCTATAACTCTGTGAAAATTTAGCAGAGCAGAAAATGTCACAACTAGGCTGGGTTCTTCTCATGCATAAGTGTCCTTTTATAAAAATCTCTCCCTCAGTGGATGCGGACAGCGTGCACATTGAATTATCATGTGATTATCTTGAATAATTTTCAAGTTTTGTTTGACATTGAAACCAGCGTCAACCTATTTTCTTTGAAAAACAAAAAGTTTTAAATGGAAAATGCTTTGTTGAGAAAATCACCTAGGGTTCTATCAAACAGTTATTTCTACGCATCAATGACATGATCAATAATTTTGTATTCATTAAAATAAACTAGATACAACTTGTTAGTTTGCAAGAAAGGTTTCATATTTACACAGGTAGTCGATACAACTTGTTAACTTCAGTCTGAAGTATGGTCTCTCAGCCATTATTACAAACTATAATGATCACATCAATGAGTATTATTGAGCAAGGAAATGGACCAATGTTCAGTCGATCAGTCGATTAGGACATTCTTCAACTAGATCGCTTCCATCCTGGCCTACTTCCTGCTTCTCAATGTGTTGAAAGCCATATCAAATGTTGACTGCAGTTTCTAGTTATAACACACTGGTACTTAAGTTCCAAGCTTTGAACAAAAAAGTGAATTATTTCACATCCAAGTGAAATTATCATTAGAATAGTAATGTATTAGGCTAGCTTATTATAATGAAGTACATGTTTTTGTTTTATAATATTCACAAGATCAAGTTTAAATCAAATGCGATCTCGAAACTGCAATTTCTGTTTTCAAAGTGTTTTTTCCCAGAAATTATGGTAAAGAAAAATTTGCTGTTTTATTTTTACACCATTCACTCCTTATTTATCCATTTATTCTAATGCATTTGAAACTCCAGTGAAACATAAAATTAAGTTGGTATGGCCTTCATTTGTGACACAAATCAATGTCCCTTCGCAGACACAAGTGTTGCAATATCAAGGATAAACAAGAATGATAATAACAGCTGAGAAGTGTTTAGCGCTGTAATTAGCTCTTGTCTAAGAAGCCATTGTCAGCAATTCCAGACAGGAAAAATATCGCGTTCTATTTCTCTATTCAACATGTGATATCAGCAGACTTTCTCATAGACTGTTATCTTTAAGTCAACATTAAAAAATCTTAAGTCAATATTAAATTACTAAACTTTTGTTCATGGCTAAAATATACCGATATTCCAGCAAACCTTATCAACATTGATCGAAACAAGAGAAAAATATAAGAGAAAGTCACAGCACGGACAGGACAACCTATACTCTATGTCCTTATATGCAGGATTCCATTGTGAATAGACACCTAAGTGTGACCTTGACCTTAGAGGTAGGGACACAGGTCTTAACCCCAACATGTTGTCTTGGTATGTCAAACACATGTGGCAAGTTATTTTAAAACCTGTCCATACAAGAGGAAGTTACAACCCGGAAACGAGTTATTGAGCCAGACGCACGGACGGACAGACGGACGGTGGGATTTTAATTTGCCCACCTTCGGAGAATAAAAAAACATTTTAATTGTAGCATAATAACTGCAGAAATGTCATAATTGTATCGATATGACCATTGGTACTCAGGGTTCTCAAAATGTTTGAGTTGAACAGGCCAAATTGAATTTGTAACAGGCTTTCTAGGGGGGCCTGAGGGCATGCCCCTCCCGACTTCTTTTAAAACAAGAATGCAATTTTCTGCATTCTGAGCCATTTAGGGTACTGTTTTTCTAGGAGTTCTGAAGTGAAAAAATAAATTAAAAAAACACTTATAATTCGGACATAAATACATATTTTGGGAATCCTATAAGTTCATTCATATTTGCAGTGAATTCAAACATTTCGGCCGTGATTTGAAGTTTCTCACATGACAATTATTGACTTTAATTTTTCCGATAATCTTACAATCTAGACGAAGATGCGGTAAACACGGTAGATGGTTAACTAGCCTAGAGAAAAGTGGGATCATACGGTATTCGACTGAGCAATTTAAATACAATACATTGCCACGCGACATTAATCTCAAGCATGCGCGAATTACGGAGAATTCTTACCAATATGATTTCGAATCTAAAGACTCTTACATACGCCTAAGTAAGAATAGATAATTAGTATTAAAAAGGTCAGAAAAGAATGTGACCTTATGGTTTCTACAACAATTCTAACCGGCCGATTTCTGGTTTTAAACGGTCAAATAGGCCGGCGGCCGGTCCATTTTGAGAGCCCTGGGTACTATTGTCCGCTGTGCATTGGCAAATATTCTATTCTATTTTCATCCCAATTATTAGTTTCTTTAAATCAGTTCAAAGTTGAAGACTTCAAAGCATATAAATTACAGAGGAATGTTGTGTAACTGTAATTTATGAAGCTTTTGCTTGCCCTCGGTCCAGTTGAACAAGGGGCATTACTTTAATAAATATTTTAGCTTGAGGGATGGCACATGCCCATCAGAAATGTACTGCACTTGCAGATTTAGGGGTAGTCGGGTAAGCACCCGGCACATGCACCCTCTTAGATTGTCCAAGTTTACCCTTATGTCAATAATGGAGAAAAAATTAATTATATAATTTATGTGCTCAAAATGCAACATTGAGGACTAAAAAAATTTAAAATTCATAGGGGCCTGGAGAAAGGGGATGGGGGAAGGACTATTCTATTTCTTCATTAAAAACCACTTCTCAAATAACCAGACGCAACAATTTTTTTAACAAAACAAAAATGCCGGAGAGGGAAATCAACGCTTATCTGTTTTATCTTGTTGATCACTGGGCACAACTAATCAGTCATTACAGCCAGATTAATGAGTCTTGCAATAAATAATGTCTCTTGCAACATACATGATGACATTCGTTGGCCAAATAATCAGAATGCGGCATTCTCCATAGAAAATGCCGCAGAAACTCAATAAGTTTCATTTATAATTAATTTTACAAATTTTAGGGTTAAAATTAATTATTTTGCTTTAAAGCACTGATTATAAATGGCCACATCATGAAAAATTATTGATCAGAATTAACATCGCAAAATGTATGACAGAATTCTTCAGTTGTTTCTAACATCTGTTCTTTGGAACCAGCATGTTATTTGGTTTAGATTTTATTTTTAAAATCTGGACTATATTAATGTTCAATAATATACATATCTGACTTGCCATTACACACTCTACTGTGAATTGGTCCCTAAATTTAACCGAGGGAGAAGTCACTTCTTCCAAAAACTTGACCCCATGATGACCCCTGTGCATTGGTACCAAGTTTCATTTGAACATTTTTGCACAACAATGCCAATGATGATAACTACACCAAAGATATGATAATACCCACACTTTTCCTTGTTTCGAAAAAAACAGATGATCTTAAAATCAACCACAGAATGTACAACCATTATTAGATCAGGCCACCAATCAAACGATAGCTAGAGGAATTGGTGATCAGGCTGCCTAACTGGAAATTTACCCAGGGCTTCTGTTTAAGGAAGTTTGGAAGTATATTACACCCTAGAAATGGGCTAAAACTTCCAAAAATGATGCCTTATGTATGTATTTCTTTAGACCTTGCGGTCAAAGATAACCCATGAAGGTGCAAAGACTTATTTCCAACAGGGTCCTTTGTTTTTGCTGATGCGACAGCACCGGAAGAGACAATGGGAAGATACAAGGAAGTATGGGTCTCTTTTTCGAAGAGACCCATTGGTTCTTTTACGTGCTCAGTGTAATGCAATGATACACGGGGCACAACTTTCCAAGGTTAAACCAGTACTGAGTACACCAGTTTTCCAAGCACTGCTCCTTAAATACTTGTACCAACTTCTTTCAGTATGACACGGTCAGGGATTGAACCCACAACCTCCTGTTCCGTAGGCGGATGCCTTTACCACCAGGCCACGGAGACGGTAAAAAGCACCATGTCCCTAGGAGGTAAAAAACTTCCTTAACCTATTAGAAAACGTTCAAAGTTGCAGGCTTGGAAGTTTAAAATATCAAAACCTGGTGTCAATGGTTAATTTTAAGCTGACATTTTCAATCAGTGTTAAGAAATATAAATTAGTTGGCATGATAGTTGATTTTTTTAAATTTTTAACATAATTTTGAAAAAAAAGTTGATTGCTGTGTTCGCGAGACATAAACTTCCACATTTCAGACAAAAACTTCCAATATTGTGGTAAGTAAGTTTGTTCTTTCCATCAGTTTTAAATTCTTAATGGAAACTCTGTTAACCGTCACAAACATTATTTTAAAACAAATTTTGATGCCAGGAACATCTCTTGGGTCTGGCTTCAGACATTAGAATTTGAAAAAAACATAACCAGGCGCATAAATCAAATAAAGACCACCTTTTATCCAGGCACGAGATCCAGGCTGATACCATCACAATCATGCTGAATGTCACCTCACGGTCACAATTATCTGCAAGGGGAGCTGAAAAAAAGATTTGCATAGTTCATGGTGATCTTACAATCATGACTTTTTTAGGTTATAGCATATAAACGAATATGGTGACATTGCATGCATGAGACCAATATAATTTTCCGTAAAAGAAACAACACTGTTTATGAACTAAAAAGTACATGTATGATCTTCTACAGTTAACCAATGAAAAATGTTAATTATTAAAATTTGTGATATCATGAAGCGCCAAATAGGGGCGCCAAAGGAAGCAAACAATTAGCCCTGATTGTACAATTAGTTAGGGCAGGAATAGTACACATGAAGGCTGATATCAGTCAAAATTCTGCTGATTTCCTTATTGATATGTGAAATACAACACGATAAATTTTTCATTTTCATTTTTGGGGGTTTTACAATATTTTTACCCCTGGAGATCCTCCCCAGACCAATCAAACTAGATGTAAATGTATCTGTACAAGTTGTCTCACTTGATTAACAAAATTATCAATAAAGAGCCAAGGTTAATTTTTTATTCTGGATGTGGACATTGGTGTTGCATTTATACCTTTTCTTCAAGCAAGAATCACATGAAAGACCATCCCTTGCATGCCAAGAAATACCAGCCAATTTTTCCACTTTTCATTTCTACACAGAGTGAACTTCAGCTACACATTAACCCCTAATTGACCGAGAATCTCATGTTATCATGTTATGTGAATTCCTGCAGTTTGGGTCTAGATTTGGAAGAAGTGTTATACATAATTATTGACAAGTTAAAGTGACACTCTTATTCAAAATCAATACATAAACATGTATAACAAACATCAATTTTGACTGATAAACCCAGGTCCGGGGAATAGCGGGGACTTTGACTTTTGGTCCAGCCAACCCCGAGTAAAATCTCCGCCCTCGGGGACGAACTGATGGTCAAATCCCCGCCTAATGGCCCCGCACCCCAGGGAGCCTAGTCAAGGAAATTCCCCGCTATATTTTGTGTGAAGACAAAACCACCGCATTCACCCGGCACTGCGGGGCCACCTGAAAGGTAAAAACACAGCCCATTTCCCCGGCTATCCCCGGTATACCCCCGGACCTGGGGGGGGGCGTGGTTACAATTGACTGGTGCATAATGCATTTATGAAAAATATTAATTGCTGATAACAAGATTGTAACCGTGCATTTAATAGCAGAAAGCGCTAAAATAATAAATGATTGATGAATGCTAAAAGATTTACTGGGGTTTATTATAGTCTCATGAGGTAAAAATACTGTGTTTTATGCTCCTTAATTCTTTCAAATTAAACTCGGCATCCTTCCCTTCATAAGAACCATTGTTTTCGGCATTTATTCATCATTTTTGGAATATTAAATCATTATTATTAATTGTGGTGAATCTTATTTGGGAGTAAGAGTGCATCTTTAAACTTAATACAATTTTATATATAAACTATGTTTTTGTTTTTTTAATGAGTAACATTAAAATAGACATATGACAGTCGGTAATGAAAATGGTATGCTAACAACCATTTTATTTGGAATGTTAATTATAATTAATGTAACCTATATTGCATTATATATGAATCTGGCCATTTCATACAAATGTAGGTTGAATTGTATTTAGGGGTATGCTTTACTAAGCGTATAGATATTAATCTTAGAATGGCAGATTTATTTCGCATATTATAAAAAAATAACATTCTTTTAATTATTCATTTTAAAAGCTTTATTTTTCACTGTATTTTTTTATTAAATTCATAAGAACAGTCGAACCCTGTTTGCTCGAAATCCTAGGGACTGGCAAAAATACCTTGAACCTTGAATAATTTGAACCAAGCGGTATAATTCTTACCTTCATGCCATTCATGCTGGGCGTAATGGCCATTAAATTTCGATGATTTAGCTGTAAGCAGATAACTGATAAAAGTTGACTGGAGAATCACAAAACCATTCACTAGAACCTCTTGCATATGCCAGGTACATGTTGTATATGCTGAAATAGCCCCTGCATACAAGGGTTTCCTTCTTAATAAATTGGATAGGATTTCTTGGCATGAGTTTGTGGCACCAAAATTGATACAAGTTTTGACAATTCATATTTTGGGGGAAACTGATTGCTATAAATAAATATTCAAATTTGTCATAACGCATTTCGCAGTCAATCTCACAGACCATGCCCCACATGAGAATATGCGGATTTTATGACATTTTCATATCTTTTTCAAAACCTACAAGTATCACATATTCTGACTTATTCTTTTACAAAAAAATAAAATTCAAGGCAAAATTACTTATTTAACGAGATATCACTTACAATTGTCATGAAACAGATAAATGAAATGAGGAAAATGGCAATTGCCTGCTACTGCTTCCATTCCAAAACTGCTCTCCAACCAGTAGATGTACATGTACATGTATGGACCTTCCGATATACATGCAGTGTTTATTTGTGAAATCTGCTACCTCAAGCAGTTGCTGTCAAATTATTTTCTTAAATTTTGCAAATGAAACTAAAAGGAAACATACATGTACAGTTTCACATGTATTGTAGTATGACGTTCAATACACGTTGTAGTACAAAGGTGCAAACTTGTTTTCAGCTTTAAAAGCACCTTTCATAGCGGAAATTCAAAGCACTACTTTCAACAAAGACACGATACCATAAACCTAAACTAAAGTACTTACAATCTTCGCAAACATATGGATCTCACAGTGCAATGTGTTAGGTTAACATCAATATCGATTTCCCGCCATGTGTCATTTTGAGATTACGGAGAAGCCCGATCTATTATCGGCTTTCTTCGCCAGCGGAACTATTTGGATGCTGAGACAGCCTGTTCATTGGTCAGTATATGCTGCTTCTTTATTTGATTGGTTCGGCAATTAACACTACCACACAAAATAGATATTTACACTCGTAGTCAAATCTTGCTTTATTCTTCTCTGTTCATTGTTTTCTTTAGAAAAAATGGATGACTTAAAATAGTTTCTTTGCTTTACTAATAATTTTTTAAACGGTAATAGTAATAGTATTAATTAAGTATAATAAGATGCAAGTATGCGGGCATGAATATTTCTGGAACGCAGCGCGCGCTCTACAAACGTTCAAAACAACGCTGGAGAGCCTCCAGTAAATGCTTCCTAGTTTATGATGATTTTTGCTGAAATACTTAAGTACTGTTTGTTTTCTTTGTTAACAATTTAGATTCATTTTCCTGAACATCTATGTGAATATAATATATTAATGATGAACTGAACTGTGATCTTGCATGACATGGTAATGTTTAGTCGTCTGCTTCTGTCAACAAGGGGTGAGGACAAGGGTTCGGGCAAGCGCATGGGGTGTGGTCATATGTCACAACAATGACAAAAATAACAATGTCAACGTATATGCAAAGCTAATGGTAATGCAATTCTGTCCTTAGACTGTGATATACGTTGACTAATGCACCAGTCAATTGAAACCACGCCCCCCACCCCCCACCCCAGGTCCGGGGGTATACCGGGGAAATGGGCCGTGTTTTTAGCTTTCAGGTGGCCCGCAGTGCCGGGTGAATGAGGTGGTTTTGTCTTCGCTTTAAATATAGCGGGGAATGGGCCTTACCTAGGGTCCTTGGGGTGCGGGCGCATTTTGCAGGGATTTTACCATCTGTTAGTCCACGCAGGGCGGGGGTTGGCCGGACGAAAAGTCCCTGCTATTCCCCGGACCTGGGGGGGTGGGGTGTGGTTACCAATGACTGGTGCATAAATAAAAGTGAATTTTGTAATAATAAAAAAGCTAATAATAATGCACAGTTCTGAGAGTTCAATTCAAATAAAAGTATTGGACATATAGGTCACACTCACAGAGTTATGAAAAGGATGCAATGTAACTATCTTATCTGTGTGGGTAATGTGACCAGTGCACCACTTTTTCAGCTGAAATTGTCATTTTCTTTAAGTTTCATTAAAATCTTAAATTAAGAAAAATGATTGCCCTTGTATCGGCATTTAGTCAAAACTCAATTATTAGTGTCAATGACCATGTTTTATGGCCCATCCAAAAGACAATCAACCACTATGAAAAGGTCTTTATTGTAAGGGTTGTTTATGTTTGTCAACTTTAAGATCAAAGATAAATTAATGAATTTCAATTTATTAAAAAGAAAAAAAAATCATAAATTAATGGATATATTGAAATAATTTATTCTATTTAGTGATGTTTAGTGTTTAGTTCCTTTAAAAATTAAAAAAAAATTAATGAAGATAATGAAGGACCTAATCCTGAATGAATCGAATCATAAATGTGTCAAATGATCAATGAATTTAAGAATCAGTGCATCAATCAAGACGACTTTAAGAACGTAACCTCTGTAGAACCATGACACAGGAACATCTTAATTATTTGAAGGTGCTTCACATCAATAAAAACAGAACTGATGCACTTGATTTAAAAAAGGTTGCAAATGAGTTTCATGTTTCTAGGGGATGTCATTTGAATGAATTCTGAAATGCACTTTAGCTCGTACATATTTATGTTAACAAAGTTGAGTAGTGTGAACAGTTAAATTAGTCTGTTGTTACATTGAGTGTTGCAGAATTCGAATTGGATTTACATTCACAAATGCAAATATATTACTTCATGAAAAAAAAATAACATATTATATAAATATCTTACTAGATAATGCATTTAAACATTGCTGTACCAGGAAGCCATTTAAGTCTTATATATACCATAAAATGATCATATGCAAATCCTCAAATAAAAAAATCCAGGGGAAGCATGCTCCCAAAACTGTCTAAGTTATTTAACATTCAAGTGATTGACCGAATGTGGGCAAATCAGACAGCTAGGGCATATCCTGGATTTGACATGAACTATGTTATTTTTTCATTCCGATGAATACCTTCCATCAATGATCCAGAAAGGATCTATTAGGTTTGACTTCACTTATATGCTTTTGCACTGCATTGCAGGTAAGAAGTCATGTCTTTGACACCAGGAAGTAACTTAGCTTCAGCACATGACATCGCAAGGAAAGGCAGCACTAGTAACCAGGCCCCTCCAAGGGGAAGGCGAAGAAGCATTGTTGGAAATGTGCTTCACAATGCAGAGACCATAAAAGAAAAGCAGGTATATGTTTTAATGTTGTATGTTCCCCTGAACAAAGTTGCTTAATTAAAAATATTAAGCATGTGTTGATTACATCTCTGTTTTCCTTGAGGTTGATTTCTCTGCACACCCATAGTCATATACCAAGTCTTTTTCCTGAGGACTCATTTCTCTTGAGCATGTGCATAAGATGATGCACTTTTTAACCAGGGTTTCAAAGAAAACTGGGTTATTAGAATGATCTATGTCCTAGGGCATGGCATTCAAAACTAAAGATTTCCATTTAAGTTTTGTTCATCATTTTGACAACAAACTTTGTGTATGGTAAAGACCATGTGGAGAGCTCTTCATCAAAGGTCAAGGTCATCTAAATAAAGAAATTTACCTTCCGGCCAATAGATGCAGCTTCTTTCTTCATATTGACACCAAGCTGGGTGTACAGTAAGAACAAGTGAAGAGCTCACTTGGGATTGCTTTTTCGTCCGTTCTGTAGAAGGTCAAGATCACCGTTACTAAATATAGAAATTTTGTTTCCAGCGAAGAAGTACGATTTCTTATATATCAGAAAGACACCAAACTTGTATATTAAGAATATTTTCTTGTGAATTACTACAGTTTTGTTCATTATATGGATACCAAATTTGGTATACAGCAAGCTCATGTGGAGAGCTTGCTTTGGATTTCTTCGGGCTCTGTTCTGTTGAGCTCACTTGCGATTGCTTTTGGGTCTCTTCCGTCATAGGTATGTCAAGGTCACTAAAAATACAAATTTGGTTTTTGGTTAATAATTTGAGTTTGGTTTATCATATGGATATCAAACTTGGTGTTTAGTAAGAACATAATATCGTGAGATCCCTTGGGATCGTGTTTGAGGGCCCTAAGGTCAAGGTCACTGTTACTAAAACGGTTGGTACTTAATGACTTTAGTTAGGGTTGACATATTGTGACCAAACTTGGTATAGAAGGAGTTTATGGGTTTGGGTTTGGGGCAGCTAGGGTTATGGTCACTGTCACTTAAAAAAACATGGTAGAAACTGAACAACTTTAGTTAGGGTTGACATCTTTGACCAAACTTGGTATGTTAGGGCTCGAATTTAAGCTAGCATACTCGCTTAATGCAAGTCAGTTTTACTGATAGCGACCTCATAAAAAATCTACTGGCTAAAATTCGCGAGTCCCATATTTCAAAACAAAATACCAGAGGAC
Organism: Mya arenaria; assembly: GCF_026914265.1. NCBI lineage: Eukaryota > Metazoa > Mollusca > Bivalvia > Myida > Myidae > Mya > Mya arenaria. The sequence goes on from NC_069122.1 coordinate 8,471,624, forward strand.
AAATAGTAATGAGTACACAACGAATATCATGTCGCTCAGGGACGCTTTACAACCCATAACAATTAAGCATTAAACGCTTTTGTGACACTGATGGCGTATGCTGATTTGATGACATAGTACACAAATTCCAACACAGTGATCTCCCTTGACAAGCAGAGCAAAGGGAAGAAACCACTGTATGTGTGTGCAATTCGATACCATTTGGGGGTTTTCCTGAATGTTACACTGACATTTTGGACAGAAGTTTTATTTTCAGACTAATTAAATGATGTGAAATGAAAAAATGTCTATTGTTCTATTGATTAAAAGAATTTTGTCGTGTGTTCTTCCGAAAAAGTAATGTTTGACACTTGTTCATTAAACATTTAACTAGAACTCGCTTGCATTGATTTGTGTTATTATTTGTCATATAATGCTTACTTAACCAAATTTAATATTTTAGAAAAAAGCAAGTAACTGTTTGAAAATGTGAGTTAAAAACTTACCCACTCGCAAAAAATTGCAAGTAGGAAAAAAGTTTAAATTCGAGCCCTGTATGTATAAAAAGATTATAGAAGACTTTCATCTGAATGTGTTTGGGGCCCCTAGGGTCAAGGTCAAGATCAATGTTACTAAAAGTTGAAAAACAGTTGAAACAGAATCTCACAACGAAGGCTGAAGTTCTTCAGTCAATCAATGAAAACCTGGTTTCGTCGCATTGCAGTCGTTCTTGTTCATATTATTTGTTAATAACACTATGCTCAGGATTCACCCCTTTTTTTGCTTTAGACCCATGGTTCTGAAGTTTTAAGCAGACATCTCGAAAGTTCAGAAAAAGTCTCGGTCATTTGGACTGACAGCCTCTGATTTTTTGTCTGTCCCGAAAGAAAAAATTTCAGTCCGACAATTTTTGTATGAAAACTTGCTATCATCTCCTTCTTTCTTCCTTTTTTTTGCCAGGTTTTGCACCGGAATAAAATTTTAAGGTAGCCATTTCTTGACACCTGCACTTAATCGTAATGAAAATTATGATTGGTTAATTTGTTGGCAATTTGTAGTTCTCGGACCGTACCGGTAACGGTTTCATAATCAAATAACATGTTCCAAAGGATAAGACTATTGTTGGAACATTTGGAACTATCATTTAAAATATTCTAATGTTCATGACAAAAGTTTATCATTTCAGCGTTTCAAAACATCACAAAATATATACCCAGTAGTAAACATTGTTTGGTAATGTATTGCAAAGGGAGGCAAATGCTGCATGGTGTTTGACTTAGTGTGGTACACATTCCGACATCTACACTATCGTAAAAAAAAACATTGTAAACAAATGGTTATTTGACAATATCATTGATGAAAGCGTGATTTTCTGTTAAAGAAAATAAATTATTTTTGCTTTTAAGCGGTGTTTGATATTATTTATTGATAAAGATTAAATCTTTATTATTTCTTACATCTGGCCGTGAAAACTGTCGGTCAGACGGACCGACCCCATCACAAATTTAGTCGGATCGAGTCAAAATTTACCGGTCTTGACCAACGGTTTTTGCGATATCAGTTTTAGATGAAACCCTGTGCATGTGCTCTGTACATAAACTTTCTAAATTAATTATATATGTGTGTGCGGGCATATGCTTGCGTGCCTTTGTGGTAAAGTTGTAAAAGCAAGGGTTATAAATTTATAACAATAAATATATACATGTCATGTCATGAAATATATTGAAATTGTTGTTTAATATAGATCTTGAGAAAAGATTATTTGCAAAATATCTTGCGGAAACTAATGCTCGTCAATCAGTTGAACAAAGCATGATTGTAATGTCATTTTTACCGAAGAGACAGTCAATTATGTACTATACCTCAATAGTGGTTCTGAACAGTCAACTCTTCAAAGGGTTTCATTTGCCCACGCAAAGTTCTTGTTAGCAGGCTTTATAGCTGTGCTCTTTTGAAGTGAAACCAATGCAAATTTTCATGATGGATGCTTTGCGTGGGAATGAGCTGGCCTCTTCATCTGATGCATTTAAATATACAATGTATGTCAAATGGTAGTCGATACTTTATGTGCAAAGTAGATGATCATGCCATAGATATAGCAGTTGATTTAAAATTTGCTTAGGGGATGTGTGAGATACAATGCCCCAAAGCCTTGAAACACTTATAAATTTCTTTTCTGTATATAGGCTAAAGCTAAGGAAGCCCGGGATAGCAGAAGGGTTTATATCACTCCATGTCACAAGCACATCATGGAAATGGTGGCGCGACATATTGGTATTGACGCAGGAGCAGTTGAGGAATTTGTGATTGATACTGAAAGGGTATGCTGTTACATAGTTTCTGAGTTTATTGAAACATATTTTAGATTGATTAAATAGACAGCGGAAAGTTGATAAAAAAAAAATGGATCACTGTTGTTCATTTCATGGGCTCGCAGGTGTCCTTTTTGAGAGGTCAATTGAATGTCATTGGTTGCACTTAAATCCAATATTTTACATTTTATATTGAATTAGTCTTGGGGTCAATAATTATTGCTTATATTAATACTAAGTTGATATGTTTTACACAGCAGAGTCTGTCTCCTTAGTTGAAACTGAGGTTCCTTAATTTTTGGAGAAACCAATGGAATGTGCTGCTGGTGGGGTATATTAACCTATATACATGTTCGAATACATCTTCACATTTGATGTTTGTTTATCTTTAGTAGCATATATACTGAATAGGTAAAGCTTTAGATAAGTTTAAACAATTGGGTCATTGTGAGTATTTCTTTTCTTCCAATATCATTTCTTTTCAGAACATAACAATCTTCAATACATTTCTGGTCAAAGATGGTATCAAATGTCTGAAATTCTTCTACCAAGAAGCCCCAATGCCTAGCCTTGAAGGTAACTATATATATTTTTCAAATTCAAAGTTTTCTTTTAACATTTGCGCTTGATTTTCTGTATATAAAGTTTGCATTCATCTTGCATTATGCGGTCGACCTTTCGTGACCTCTGTAGGCAGGGTTTGGCAAGAAAGACCTGGGTCATGCATGTAAAACACAAATAAAAATATGTCTATGATTTACCTGATAAATGCGAAAATTATAGCAAACAATACCATTATATATACCAAAATAAAGTTATGAAAATGAAAAAATGTAAATATAACGATTGATCCTTTTTTTTGCGTAACTTCATGAGATTTTGCAATTTCCCAAGAAGCGCTAGCTCGCTTTATTGATTGGAATATTGCAACTGAGCATTCATACTAAATGATTGCACAAAATCAATTCTTTATTTAATCATTCTATTTATTCATTTTCATATGCTTATGTTTTTAACTCAAGTGAAAATCCATTTATTGAAGCGAACAAGTATCTATCGTCTACAGGGATGATTCTTTGTCAGATTTTCAATGCGAGAATTGCAGTGGTCGAAATTAGCGCAAGCCCTGCACTGGTAAAATGTCTTTCGGGCTTGCTCAAATTCTGAATTTTATATAGCAGGGCTTGTTACAAAATTTGATGCCAAGCATTAGTATAAGCATTCGGGCTTGTTCATCCAAAAGTCTAATTTCGATGACTGGAATTGCTCCCATTTCTCCAAAACTGGTGAGAGAATTTTAATTACAGTGAGACTTTTTATAATACATGGATAACGCAGTGATTAAACAATGCAAAACGGTAACTTAATTCATGTATATGCGATTATTGGGTGATGAAGGCTTTGTTGTTTTCTTCTGAAGCTGGTATTTTATTTTGGTTAATATAGGCTTTTTTTCAAGGAATGCAAACAATGTTTTCTGATTAGACATTTTGACACTTCCAATATTGTAGAATGCAGTGGTTACGCATAAACAAATTATTTGGGGTCCCAAAAACGCTTGAAAACAAGTGCGTGGACAATATTGATCAAAACATTTGATAAGACATAGGCATTCAATGTAGGGGAGGCAATTCGTCTGTAATGCAATTAATAACAAGAAGACATTGGCAACAACGATGCTTTATTTTATTATAAAAATAAGTCAGTTTGTTCTGTGGTTACAAGAAGACATCGGTGACAACAATGTTTTATTTTATTACAACAAAAGCAAAAAGGCACAAAATACTCAAACTGCAGTCAAGCCCGAGAATATCTCGCATATATGTGATTTTGAGGTGATTTGGACAAATTTTTATGTGAGAAATCACGGAAATCCCTTACTAGAATTATCTTAGACACGCATCCCATACGTAAAAAGTGATGTTCTACAAGAGGAGGATACCTGGATTACCATAATATATATATGAGTCAATCTAAGAAATCTAGAATGGTTTTACCAGCATCATTGGCTATGGCTGGATGGTTAGCATACATGTATCAGACTCTGAATGAGAGGGTCCTAAATTGCATTCCAAATCGAAGCTTCGTCAATGATAATACTGATTATTACCCCGGAATGATAAACAGTTTGAGTTATTAATCAAGTGCACATTGAATATATATATATATCTAAAAAAACATGTACATTAACACTTAAAAGCTCTACCAAGCTTGTTTACAGAGAGCTTGTGTTACATGTTTATGACAAAGACATAAAACAAATGTTCCCTTTTCAATATACCATTATATTGTGGGCTAAAGGTACCAAGGCTTGATGTGTTTCAAAAGTCCTTTGGTTCTTTATGACATATTATTATAATTCGTTCTAACAAAAATCTTATTGACAGAATGTGGAAGGGTGATATCTGGTGTGACAAAGGGAGCCATAATCAAACAATTGTTTCTAACAAGTGGTTCAGAAGAAAAACTCACCGGCATGTGCATCTACTTCACCAGGTTGAAAACTAACATCAACATCACCATGAAGAATGTTGCTGAGGTGATTGTTTGTGTGAAGAGCAGTTTGTGAAAGAGTACATAATAAGTTTTTAGGCTTCAAATCAAACCCAGTATTGAATCTTAACGCTTTACATGTGCAAGGCTAAATGTGGATTTGGGCACAGTTTGATCAATGCTTTATTAGAATTTTGTTCTTGGTTTCAAATTTGTTCTGTGGTAGGCTAATTGATTTCTGTTCAAATTGACTTTAAATTTTATTGTTATGAATTTATACTTAAAACTTGTCAGGAGCAAGCTGTTTTGTAAATGTTTTTATTTACAATACAATATTACATGTAACTAAATTGCATGTTTTATTTGTCAGGAGGTGAACTTTGGTTCTATAGACATGAAGGACACCACTGGCATACTGAACATGTTTGAGACAGTCATGTCTCATGTGTTTGTTCCTGTGTTGGCCGCCCAGGAGAAGTGGGGGGAGATGGCAGACTCTGCCAGTGGCAGAAAAACAGTGGAACAGTTCATGGATAACCTGAATGGATTTGTCACCTACATGCAAAGTAAATGGGATTTTTGCTGTTTGATTTTCATCCATAAAACAAGGAAGTATACGTGTTGATGTGATATATCAGCAAACTGAAATTAATTTAAGCACCAATCTGTCATGTTTTGTATACTTTGTGGAAAATCTTGATCAACCAAGACAAATGAAATTTATTGCAACTTCTGATTGTCGTATTCAGTAACTTCATTTGAACTGTGGGATTAAAATAAGAATGGCAATATTTGCACTTCAGCTATATTCTAGTAAGTTGAAAAAACAAATATTTATTTGCTTACTGAGACAATTATTGTATGAATTTGCAGGTGCCCAGGCTAATGCTGGTGAAGGTGTAAGACTAGCAGAGTATGAGGGAGCCAAAGTGGACATTGCTGCTGTGAAAGGTTTCACTGAGTGTATACAGCTGGCTTCAAACCCTGACGTTGTTGCTGATATGGAGGATCTCACCAACATCTGGTGCAGACAGATCGAACAGGTGACTAGAAGTTTTAAAAAAACATAGTTATAACATTGTTCATTTGGTGTTTCCTGACTGACTGACAAAAATTCTTTTGACTCAATTATTTTAGCCTTTAACGCTGCCATTTTTATGCCCTCAACAACAAAAATAGATTTACCCTTCCGTCCGTAATTATTTTGCAAGTTTTGTTACCCAAAATGATGAAGTTATGCACCTGGGGTTTTGTTTTCCACTGCACCTAGTAAAACCAAGGTTGTGGCCCTTGAATTAGCATGGATTGGCATTTCTGGACTTGTGTAAGTCAAACTTCTGCAACTATATATCACAGACTATGCGAATGTCCGTCGGACAGTCGGACATGTCCGGTATATTTCCATTTTGACCGGCGAAACTTTTGTTTTGGTCGGTCACAATGTCCGGTGAAAAATTACAGTCAGCACCGTTTAATTTTCGGAAAATTTACTTTCAGTTTCTAAATAAATGTTCAGAGTTATTTTTAACTATTATATCATGATTATTCAGCGTGTTAATCCGTGTATCACTATTTGTAAACCCCGTTTCGACATGTTTCCGTAAAAGCCGATAAAACGCGTTTACAAGGTTTCGATTTCAGCTCGTACTCTAATACTTTTATTTTACGGAAATGTTCGGAAATTACAAAATTCCGTATGTATTTATTTTCAGCGAAGTGGTTCCCGGCAATCGTTTTAATTTAGATATGATGATTAATATACCGAGCTGACTTTCTTTCCGCTCTGTTTAACTTTGCCAATAACAAGAAATCTACTTTCGTTTTTGCATAAATGTTGTGCCTGAGTTTGACTTGTAGTACAATTTGTTACATTTTATAACCGTGCTGTATCTTTAAAGATGAATTAAAAGAGTAAGATCTAGCTGTTCCATGGGTAGACGAACCAGATATGAGGGTTTTTTTTGGGAGGCAAGGGAAGAAAAAAATTATGACATAAGATCCGAATATTGATTTTTTACATGATATTTAGCTTTTTTGTAATTTATTATAGAACTGTAAGACAAGTCTAACCAAAACTTATTTAAAAAAGAGGCTTAAAATCAAGGTTTAAGCTGATGTAACCGAATACTGTTTGTAACATTGCGACAGGTAAAAATTTGTTGCGACAGGTAAACTTAAGGTGTTTACCTGTCGCAATGTCCTGTGAAGAAGAAAAAGTTTTCGCGTTGTCTGATATCATGGGTGAAAGTTTTCCGGCATATGCCGGATTTTGCCTGATCCAGATGGGTCTTTTTTCCAAATCGTGTAAATCCGTTGAGATTTTCAGAGGGGGGTTAGGGGATATGACCCAACTCCTCCGAATTTCTATCATATTTTGCAGGGTCAACAATGAGTCCGATTTCACAACCTTTTTACGATCCAGAAGGTGCCCGCTTGAGCAAGTGCGCGTTTTTATTTCATTTACGGAGATAGCCGATCTTTTTGTTCTATTACGGCCAAACAGACTCGGTATGCGATCCACATTCATCGGGAATCGCAATTCCAACAAACGAGGTCGAAGAAAACCCTATGCGTCATTCGTATGAAAAAATACTTTTGATTGGCTTACTCGATTTTGTCCTCCAATGAAATAGCATGTCTTTTAATACTTAAGGACCGCACATGAAGATGGCCGACATTGTTATTATTAGCAACTGTCATTCAATGCAGACGATTGTTGATCAAACAAAATAGTTCTGAAAATGAAGTTTTTGCTAGCGGGTTATAATACGAAGGAGTTAGAAAAGGAAGCAAAAAACAAGTGGAGGTGGGAATATTTGTCTGAGGTTGACAAAAACGGTGATAGATCATTAAGATGGGGGAAATCACTCTTAGCCTTAGGATCGTAATCATTGCGAAGAAATCATGTGTTAAAACCAATCAGGTAAATAAAATTTATTAATTACAGTGTGCGAAATTAACCTTTTTTACCTGGTAGCCAATGGGGCTACAGACTTTGAGATTTCTGTAGCCCAAGCCAGATTTCCATAGCCCACCGGTTAACAGAAAAACGCATCTTGAGTACGTTATATGGTCAAAAACAAGGAATGATATGACAACTGTACAATATCTTATTATATTTTGTATAAAATGCAAGTATGGTGGTTGTGTGGTCCTGTGTTGCCAGGGGGCAGGGGGGCTGGTGGTGGTTTGATGGGGGGTGGGGTGGCTGGTTCTATCAAGGCAGTTGGATTGTTGATGAAGGGGGAGGATGGAAGTCCTGTCAACATGTGCTGCTTGTGGCATTAGTGACAGGATTTTACAAACATCTATTTCATAATTTTCGGTGACTAAATAATCAAAGTTTATTAAAAAAAAACACACACAAAAAACAACATCCAAACTTTAATATCTCACTAAAACAAAAAATAGTATTGACAGTCCGAAATATGATTTCCGTCAAAATAATTATTTTCAAGCAGTATATATATATATAGCGTATAATTGCATGACAAGGGATATTACTGCAACAGAAAATATCCATAACAATGAGAGATTATCCGGAAGTCGGTCAACGGTGTCGAGGTAAACATTTACCCGACAATTTTTTTTTAACCAACAAGCCCGATGATTTCATCGCCAGTCGGGCTACCTTAAAGGATTTTTTCGTAGCCATGGGCGATCGGGCTACCGTTAATTTCGCACACTGTAATTATGATTTGTGGTGGTGAATAAAAAAAACTTCCTTATAAAAAAAAATATTTTTGAATCATTGCATGTCACTTACAGCAATCATTTTAAAAGCCATTTCCGGCCAATTGCTCTGTGTGGTGAAAGTATAACTGTAGGTCTTAAATAACTGACATGACACTTATCATGTAAATCATGTATTAAATCTGGTAAACAAAATTAAAACATTCGTAAACAAATAATTTCAGATTCTTCCAAAGAGGACCGAGTCTATCCAAGATGGGGTGGCAAATGTCAGGGCAATCACAACAGCATTCATGAGTGAACACTGGTTATCATTCAGTATTGCAGAAGACCTGTTGAATCTTGCCAAAATTCTGAGTAAAGACAAAAAGACGTTAGAAAAAAACGTGGATGAAGGGTTCTGGGGAAAGGTTGAGAGCTTCAACCAACAAGATGACCAGCATTGAAAAGACTGGCTTTGTCATTGTTGACAATATTAGCTGGCCATTGGTTGAATCTAGCTTCAACATCATGGATGACATTGTTGAGAAGGACAGAGCTAGCCTTACAGTTGAAAATTATGAGGCTATTGTCATCATAAAGACAACACTTAGGAAGAAAACATAAAACAAACACACCACTATGAAGGTTGATGCAAGGATGAAATGTGCATATATAATTGCCTACATGGGATACCGAGCATTTTTTGTATAAAAAGAATATGCAGGAAAAACTGAATGCTTCCCTGCAGCTTCTCAAAACTGAAAAAGCAAAAGGGGTTGCAAAATTACACATACTGGCCAAACAGACAGTGCTTAAAAGGAAAAGAAAACATGAAAGTGGTAGCAACAGTCAGAATAAATGGAAAAGAATCAAATTTGGTTGATTAATGGTTGTTAAAAGAGTGTTGACAAAAGCATCAGTTTGGAATATTATAAGTTTGTTTGGTCCAAATCTTAATTATTATAAATAAATGAAGAAATTCTACCTTATATGTATTTGTGACTCATGTGTTATGTTAATCAAAATTTAAAGGATTCACAAGTTGCTTGAATTTAGTATATAATGTGTTCACTCTTATTGTAATGATTGTGTCTATGTATGACAGTTATAAGTACAATTTATGCTTGTTGATACATTTCCTACCAAAAGAATCAGTTTAGGAATAAAATTCATTAATGGAATCATTTTCTTGTATCAATATTTTTTCTTTTTAATAGTGTAGAAAGTATTATTTAGCCATACAATAAAGTAATTTAAGACAGGCTTCATTTTTATTTTTAAGTCAATTTATACCCTGGAATGGCATTTTATAACCTTAAAATTCTAAAATCTCAGGAGCTTCCCCTGCCAGGGCTTTGGCCCCCAGCAAAATATTTCAGGTTTTCACAATTTTCAACTTTTACCCATGATATATTACCTAACGTCATGAACCCTTACTCTAATCGAGAAATGTTAATAAGGTGATAAAGCTGTGCACCTGGGGTTTTATTTCCTGCTGTAAAAACTAAGTAAAACCAGAGTTTAAGCCCTTGAATTTGCAAGGATTGGCATTTCGGGACTTGAGTCGCTCAAAACTAGTAAAAAAAGCTAATATTTGGGGTAAAATATAAAGCTTACGTCATTTAGCAGGGCTCTCACTAGGCTGAAAATTTTGGGAGAAGTCACTTCTCCCTTCAGTCAATTTAGGGAGAAGTGGGGAGACTTTAGGGAGAAGTGATACTTTTCATAACACCTGTTACAAAAACTATGCCATACCACACACCTCAGTTTATATTCACATTCAAATTGATTGCTATAACTATATAAAATGTTCATAAAGTGATCATGAAATAAAAACCAAGACGGCTAAGGATTTGAAACAATCAAAATGACCTTATAAATGAACTATCAATATAGTTGGGGGACGAATCTTATTTAGGTGCGTTCGGGATAGGGTACGAATGTCACATTCAGCTATGCTGTTATTTAATTGTCTCTGCCCAAATAATTTTCAATATGCTGACATTTAAGAACCACATATAAATCACTGTCCTTGATGAAAACTTTACCAATACATAATTGGAGGTTGAGAAATTGATTCTGAAAATTGTTCTGACCAAATGGCGATCTCGCTGATTGTTTTGACATCGTAAACAGGACAAAAATATTTACTGTATACATATTAACTCTACTTAACGCAAAAAAAATAAATTTGTGATTACAAATCAATTTTTTATCATAAACATTTCACTAAAACCAATCAATATTTGTTGATACGTCATGTTATTGATTTTCTTAGTGCCACCTTGCCAATGGCCCGAGATGGCTATGACCGTCTGCTTCAAAAACAACAATGTTTAAAATGTCTTGCTTTGTTTGTTCAATACAAATATCAATTACATTTTAACTTCATTAATGCTTGACAAGATTTTTCATAATTATGTCACCTTTTCTATCTCATTTTAGCGAACTTATATCATTTGATCAGGGTCTTCTTAATGTACATTCAGTTAACTTTCAATAGCTCTGCCTACTGGCGATGTTTTGGTAATTGGATGACACGGCCGAATTATCGGATTAGGAGATTACCAAATTTTAAGAATGGCTAATTGCTAAGTTTTGACAAATTGGACAGTAGCCAATACTAGCTGATTGACAGATTAACAATGTGCTAAAATTTTCGACAAAGTCAACATCGCTTTGATGATACAAATGGGCGAAGACTGGGAATTTTAGGCAACCACTTCGCCCAAGTCACCCCTCACAAGAGCCCTGTTTAGCACCATATAAATGACATTCATTCCACAGATGTTCAAATTGTACACATGTCTATTAAATCAGATCCTGGCTGAATGTGACCAGATGCGCAAGGAGGCTGATGACACTGGCCCTATGGCGGAGTTGGAGCACTGGAGACAAATGATGGCCCGCTTCAACTCCCTCCTTGACCAAATCAAGTGCCACCAGTGTCGTACAGTCATCAGTATTATCAACACTGCAAGGTCTAAGGTCATGAAGGTAAAAGTTCCTAGAATGGACCTCATTTTATAAAATAATAATAAGTTGAAGTATTGAGAATGGCCTTGATGTTGTGGTAGCATTGTGCAAAATTTAAACGTTTGGCCATGAATTAAAAAAAAAATCAAAGATAAAACAGTCTTGGAAAAGAATTGAAGAGGACAGGCTCTTAACATTTTTTTGCAGCAAGATGCACAATGAATAGTTTACAATTTGATGACTGAAATGATTATTCTCATTAAACTTAACACCCTGCAAGTGACCATATCAACATATGTATGTGTAGCAAGGCTCATAGTTTTTTCTTTTTATAATTGTCTAGTTATGCTCAGTAACTAACTAAGAAAAACTGATGGAATATGAAAATGTATTGATATTTCAAAATGTTCGATGGAAGGACATAAACATTGATTAAGAGGCAAATTTCTTTGGTATGATTCTTCTGACATATTTATGGTATATTTAATCTAATTTCTTATTTCTCAATGAATGCTCATAGAAATCGAAGGAACTGATCAAGAAGATATCCTTATGTCTAATAATGGTTCATGGTATATTTGATCTTATTTCTCATTCCTTTATGATTTATCTTAGAAATGGAAGGAACTGGACAAGAGGATCACAGACAATGCAAATGAGGCTCGGGACAATGTGAAGTTCCTCTATTCCCTGGAAAAGTACTGTGAGCCTCTCTACAGAAGAGATCCAGTAAGTTAATGTTTAGTGTGACTTGTTTTTCTTTGAGCATATAATCAAGATAAATGATCCACTCATTCAGAGTTGCTTATAGCATAAAGAGCTCTCTATAATTATGTACTATTGTGTGTCATTTTATTTCGGACTTGTGTCCTCTAAGAAGAGCTGAATATTTCATATTTCAAATGATAAGATTTGCTTTCAAAATTTCTCAATCAACATTGTCATCATAAATATTGTAAAAATATGGTCGTCTTGCTCTGAAATTCTTCATTTTATCCTTATTATTTGAAGCTTGCATGGATATATTGAAGTATAAAATATTACATGAATGGAAATGATGAATACTCAAAAAATCTTAATCTGTGGTTTAACATTGAAAATTACAGGTATCGATGGTGGAGTGCCTTGGTGGGCTGTTGAATGTGATTAGAATGATTCACAGCATTTCCAGATACTACAACACCTCTGAGAGAATGACCTCTCTCTTTATCAAGGTAAACCACCTATTTTGCAGTTTTTACTTTTTTCAGTTGAAATATTTACACAAAATGTTGACAATTCTTTATGGTGCTTCACAGTTTTCATACAAATGCCAGTCTTTCTGAAATAAGACATTAATTTGGCAAAATATCTCTAAACCTTACACCAGTCATTGAATTTGGATATACAAGCCCACAATCTTAATCTAGTGCTTGAAACCATATAAAATCCAGCATTTCAGCAAGTCAGGCTGTCCCCCAAAGCAGTTTACCAGTGAAGGGTTTGCAACTTGTGATAATTTCGATCACTGTTACACAACCTTTCCTATTTCATTGTTTAAGAATTTAAACAAGAACCATTTTGCCTGGTAAAAAAGCTATATATATTGCCCCTTTATTAATTATGTAAACAGTATATAAGCTTCAAACTCAAAATGTATTTTCAATGTTGATGTTTAACAGAAAAAAAGCTAGTCATTTGTTTTTGTTGTACAGATAACCAACCAGATGGTTACCGCATGCAAGCTGTACATTATGAATAACAGCACTGAGCGTATCTGGGACATGGAAAGACAGCCCCTCATTGAAAAACTCCAGCACTGTGTCAACCTGTACCGCTCATATCAGGATCACTTCCACAAGACAAAGCAGCGCATCGAGAATACGCCAGATGAAAGACGGTTTGAGTTCTCTGAGATGTACATCTTTGGCAAGTTTGAAACCTTCTGCAAGAGGATTGAAAAGGTGAACATATTTAAAAAAGAAAGCAAATAAATGGAAAGAAACCAACAAATAGTTCATGGAAATTTTAAGGAGACAGTTCAAACTAATTGGATAGTTAAAACTAGTAAAGTATAAGTGTTCTATATTTTGTATAATGTGGTATGATGGAATAAGAAAACGGCAAACTTAAAAGTTATAAAAGATTGCAAAACAAAAGTAATGTCTATACCAAATATGAACATTTGTTTATAATTTGAAATAATGTATTTATATTTGCAGAAAAAAGCCTAGATATTTCAAACATCGTTGTAATCACATGAGTTCTTTATTTGAGATGAAATAACATGAATACTATGAATTATCATTTCAGATCATCACATTGTTGAAGTACATATCCAACTTCAGCTCCCTGGCTGAGTCCAAGATTGAAGGCTTGGATCCTTACTCCAATAGGTTCCAACTGATCTTCACAAGCATCAAGAAGAAACAATATGATGTGCTGGATCAGAGGAAACTGGACTTTGACCTGGACTATGATGACTTTAGGAGGCAGTTAGCGGACCTGGAGGTGGGTTTATGATTAAGCAATGAAAAAAGTCTGGGTCTTGTCATAGCTTTGTTTTTGTTGGTATTATACTTATCTTTAATCTTTTATAATTTGTGTGGTCAGGGTCATATCTTGTCATAAAACATGTAGTGTAGTAAGTTTCTTTGTTTCTCTTTATTTGTTTTTTAGGCTTTATGTAAGAATATTATTATCATTGGGGAATGGTTTTAAAGAAATATTTATTTAAACACATAACACAAAAACAAATAATGTTTTTCCATTATTTCGTAAGTTAGGTTCAGGTAACCAAAAAAGGAGTTGTTCTTTTAGGGCTTGGCCATTACTCAAAAAAACATTTAAATAGTTCACATGAAACTTACTACACACCCAGAATGATGGACGAGCATTAACATTTATTGTGGTGTTCCTGCAATAATGAACAGCATTTTTTTTCAGAAATTTATTATACTGCTTGTGCCTTTTCAAATGGTAAAATAAGCCCGATAAGACCAAAAATTGGGGAAATTAAACCGTGGTCATTTTACTTATAAAAGGTTTGATATTCTGCTTTTACTGATATTATTATATAATATTAGTCAAAACAAATCACTGGTGAATAAGTGAAATTGCTTTCCATGGTTAGAATTGCTTTAATTTTTTACATCTATTCCTACAAACAAAGAATGGCATCAACATTTGAGGCCTCCCTGAATTACTACATACCTGCTAGTTTTATTTTTTTGTCAACTCCTAAAGATTACAATTAATCTGTATAATATTTTTTTTTATGTGAACGATGCCAATACTAGAACTATTTTCCAGATTGGGATTGAGAAGTTTATGAACAACAGCTTCCAGAAGATTCCATCCACACTTCAGGCATTGCAGCTGTTGGAAAAGTAGGCACTTTCAGGCAAAATATAAAGACACATCATTATAATGTTTTGTTATATAGAGACACAAGAATATTTATAGTTTTTCATGTAAAATATGATGTCACGAGACAATAGTTTTAAACAATTTCATGCATGTATATGAAGATATGTCAAGAATAAGTTTGTGTTATTCAGGATTAACCCTTGTCTAATACAATATTAATTTGTTGGTAAATTTCAGGTTTGAGAAGTTGAACATCCCTCGACTGAACATTGAGCAGAAATATGCCACCATCTTCCTTCAGTATGGAATAGAAGTGGAGGATATGAGAAAGGTAAGTGGTGTTGAGTATTGAAATGTTGTAACATTATAACTCAACTTAAAGTCATAAAGGTCAATATAGGTGTTCTAAAGTTCAGGATGAATTCTGAAACAAGGATTGTGAGCTTTTTACTTCAAATTATTGTACAATATTGTAAAGATTGTTTTTTTTCTCAGACATTTGCATCAAAAAGAAGAAAGTACCTTGAAATGGTTGAAATGGACAAGGATTGGCCATAACATATCAGCTGTTGTTAGAACATCTGGAATAAAGATGTGATACTTCGATGGAAATTATGCATATTTGTTTAAAAGATCATATGAAATTCATGCTGTTTAGTCTTTCATATGATCTTGGTTCTTATCGAATGTCAATTGCCTTAATAATTACAAATTTTATGCCTTAATGTTTATTTTAAGCTGTACCAGAGGTATCGGGAAGACCCCCTTGTGCCCAGGAACATGCCCCCAGTTTCTGGTAGAATCACATGGTCCAGACAGCTTCTAAAGAGAATCTTAGATCCCATGGATATATTCATGGTATGATAATTGGGTTAAGATACAATTGTAAAATGCTTACCAGGCTTTCTCAAATATCAATTTAATTTAGGGCTATTCCAATAAAACATATAACCTACGTCGGAAGGCAACATTTTGCTTAAAATAAAGACTTAAATCAAAAATAACTTTTCTTTTACTACACCATTTCAAATAAAACAAAGGGCAGTCTATGCCGTCTAAGGAGCCCCGCCTTTGTTTTATTACCGGAGTTTCATAAGGTGATTAGTTCCTCAAACACTTGGACAAACCTGTTTCCAAAATAATGTTTTGACATGGCTATGTCAGACGGCCGTATTGTGAAAGGGTTTATTGAAGTGTTTTAAGAAACTAAACTCTCAATCAACCTCTGGTAAAAGACCAAAGGCAGGGCTCCGTAAGCGGCGTAGACTGCGCTATGTTTCATCTAAAACCTTGAAAAAAAAAAAGTGAAGATATCTTTGTTTAAAGTCTTCATTTTAAGCAAAATATTGCCTTCCGACGTTGCATTTATGACGCAATTTATCAGGTGGTATACACACACTGATTAAAATAATTGCCTTCCCCCAGTGGATAATATGTTTTATTGAAATAGCCCTTAGTAAGGTTTGTTAGAATTTTAATGTCAAGGTGCAGCCTTTCATCTGAATATCTCATTTTGATGACTGTGTGCCATGCATGTTTTGGCCAGTCCTACAGACTTTCATCTGAACATCTCATTTTGATGACTGTGTGCCATGCATGTTTTGGCCAGTCCTACTTTTATATCACCAATACAGTGGTCGAAATTAGCACAAGCCCGCAAGCCCTGCACTAGTAAAATGTCTTTCGGGCTTGCTCAAATTCTGAATTTTATATAGCAGGGCTTGTTCAAAAATTTGATGCCAAGGCTGAAGCAATAGTATAAGAATTCGGGCTTGTTCATCCAAAATTCTAATTTCGATGACTGCCAATAACATGGCAGACATATAGGCAAAATGTTGTCCAGCGTTTATGGTATCACAATTTCATGTCTGCTCTCTGACTTATGTTATCCAATTTTTTCCAAACTTCAGGGTCAGAGACCACCATTTTTTATCGCACTACAAGAATTTTTTTATTAATTGTTGGATTACCAGGAAAAGTACTTAATTATGCCCCCTTTTGAAAAAAGTGGGGTATATTGTTTTGCACATGTCGGTCGGTCTGTCTGTCTGTCTGTCTGTCTGTCTGTCGGTCGGTCGGAATACCAAATGGTTTCCGATCAATAACTTGAGAACGCTTTGACCGAGGGACCTCATACTTGGTATGTGTATTGGTCATCACCAGCAGATGAACCCTATTGATTTTGAGGTCAGTGGGTCAAAGGTCAAGGTCAGTGTGACCTTTACATGAAAAACGGTTTCCGATCAATAACTTGAGAACGCTTTGACCCAGGGACCTCATACTTGGTAGGTGTATTGGTCATGACCAGCAGATGAACCCTATTGATTTTGAGGTCAGTGGGTCAAAGGTCAAGGTCAGTGTGACCTTAACATGAAAAACGGTTTCCGATCAATAACTTGAGAACGCTTTGACCCAGGGACCTCATACTAGGTAGGCTTATTGGTCATGACCAGCAGATGAACCCTATTGATTTTGAGGTCAGTGGGTCAAAGGTCAAGGTCAGTGTGACTGTAAGCTGAAAAAAGGTTTTCTGATTGTCCATATTTTTTTAATGCATGCACAGATGATTGGGATTGATGTATAAATGTTTGTATAGAAATGATTTTCTTTTATGTTACTATTTTAGTTGGGCATTTATTTGCCTTCTTAAGTTATCATAAGTAAAGTGCATCTTATGCAATTTTGGAGAAAATTTGCCTCAAGCTCCTCTATCCACTAAGTGCCATGTTTGTTTCAAACTAAGATAGATGATCATCAAGGATATATTTTCTTCAGTAAAGTTTTAAAGTAAGAGTATTGTTCTGATATTTGTCTTATATAGTAGACAGTAGAAATTTATATGTCACTAAATGCATGAGTTGAAGTATCAGTTTTCAGTGAACATCTAGTTTAATTATGCCCCCCTTCGAAGCAGAGGGGTTATATAATTGCTTTGCACATGTCGGTCGGTCTGTTGGAAGACCAAAGCTTGTCCGAGTGATAACTCAACAATTCCCGGACCTATGGTCATCAAACTTGACATGAAGATTAGGTATGACCAGTAGATGACCTGCCTCATATGCATCCAATGACAAATCAGCTGTCATTTCAGTCCATGCATATTTCATTCAATTGTCCAAATATTTCTGGCAACTTGGCGCTCAGGGGGCATAATGTTTGACAAACATCTCTTGTTAAAAAGAGTTTGATTCTGCATCTCTGGTATTCAATCGACTCAAGCTCTCAGGTTTTGATGCACACAATCATAAATTTGTAGTATGTGTCAGTTTTGACTTGGAGAATTTCAGTGTAAGAGTCAGTAGTCCAGAAGTAGTGTGAAAGGAGCCACAAGACAGGTGCTGAATAATTATTTATTCAATATGAGTGTACACCACATGTCAAGATCAATTAACACTCAAAGTAACAAGTGATTATTAATCTTGATCGGACTGGTAACAATGTCAATTAGATTGAATAACTCCATTTTTTTTAAGGAAATATCTCTTGAATTGCTTAAAAGTCAATGGTCATATGACTACATGTCACTCCTTATCTTGTGAACCGCTTGAAGGATTTTTAAATAACTAGCCACAAATGTTCATTATATTGAGACAAAATGCATAGTGAATGTTACTACTAGCTCTGTTTAAGGCCAAGGTCGCAATTAGGAGCAAAGGTCATATGACTATAATATGACTATATTTTGTGTCTGCTTCATATCTCTTGAACTGCAGGAAGGAATTTGAAATAACTTTCCACAAATGTTCACCATATTCAGACAATGTGCAGAGGGCATGTTACAACAAGCTTGGCTCAAGATCAAGGTCACACGTAGAGGTTAAAGGTCATATGACTACATTTCATGTGGACCCACTCAATATTTCTGGAGCTGCTAGAAGGATTCTAAAATAACTTGCCGCAAAAAAATATTACAAATAAGAGACACATTCATGTAAGGTATAATACAAACTATTAATTGTTGACTATTTAGGTGCATTTCTGAATAGTACACAATTGACATACATAATAATAGAAATGACCTCATTTACTATGTAGGTGCACAACTCCTCATACAAGAGTGGGGAAGAAGCCAGGAAGATCATCAGGAACTACAACAAGCTGGCCAGGGTTCTCATAGAGTTTGAACTAATGTACCATGAGGCTTGGAAACAGTCTGTGGAAGTCAGCACCAACAGTAGGTTCTTGTTCATGGTTGTGGTGTTAAAATAAATTGCTTGTAATGGAGTACAGACTGTGTATGATTTACTGACAGCCTGATATCAATTTGAACATCTCCTGAAATGCTCCAGAATTGTATACAGATCTGGTAAAGTAGAATTAGTCTATAACTTATTGTTTAAAGTTGACCCGTTTCATTTGACTATCTTGCAACATTTTTAATTTGTGTAAGGTCTATTCCTTTCAAACATACAACCTGGCAAAATCATGAAATACTATAGGGAAAGGATACTGTAGTTTGTTTATCATTTCATGAGATAAACTAAGGGGGGATAAGGCGGTCCAATTTGAAAGCCCTTCCTGGGGCAAATGTGTTATGTTTAAATGAAGAAGCTTTAATATTCATTGATTAAAAGATTCTAAAGGAAACTTTCCTTTGCTTCAAAACTTAATCATTTTCAAAACTCATCTTATTGATTCAACAATGAGCTCTCACCCATCCTTTATTGGTCATGCTTTAGACCCTCAAGTGTCTGTGTTTGTAAAGCGCCTTAGCACAAAACAGCTTATCACCAACTTGACCCATGCATATTTTCGAAGTGATCAAGGAAGCCCATACACAATTAAACGGGGTTCGAATTTAACTTTGAGGAGCACATACATGCCATATTTTCTGGAGACCATTCAGGGGGATTTGTTCAAAAGGCTGAAAATTCAGGGGGATTTTGGTTGTATTCAGGGGGATTTTTTAGCAGGTCTAAGTTGGCGAAATTTTAAAGTATTTTTAGACGCAAGTATGAAAAAATGTATTCACATATAGTTTGCTTTGAAAACCTCTTAACTTTTTCATTATACAGAATTATTTTATGTCATGATTTATCATATTTTTATGATACACTGTCATGTCATACTGTAATGCACTTGCAGAACAAAATACGTCATTGGAAAAATATGTTTTCGAGACAATTAAATTAAATATACCTTCCTCCAAAGTCTTTAAAAAAATTGTGCTTAATTCTATCAGCTTTGATGACTTTCAGACAATAAGAGAATATAATTAATTTCTTCCTTCCAAAATAGTAATATTTCTTTGCCTTTGATAATACATCGATCCGACCTGTCAATCAAACTAATCATTATTGACCAATGAGAAAGCTGCAAAATATTCACCGAGTCCCGTCCGCCATCTTTACCCACACACACAGCAGCGATAACTGTTTACAACCGGACATTTTATTGAAGTTTTAAGACTTATTTGTGAAAATGGTTAAACGATGCGGATGGGGTATATGTTATGCAGATGAAAGGTATCCGGAGGGAGTAAATGGAGGCTGATTTAAACGATTTCCGACCTATAATCCGACATTGAGAAGTGCAAATGCTGGATTAAAACCTGTGGACGGCCACACAAGAAACTGAATGTTAACAGGATAAACCAGCACGAAGATGTCTGCTCGAAGGTTAGTATATTAAAATTTGGTTTTCTCGTAAAACGGTCAAAATACAATCATTTCAATTATAATTCTGAATTCTGCAAATGTTTATTTTGTTTACTTTTTGTGTCCTAAATATTGACCTCCATGACCATGCTAGTTGAAACCTTAAACAGTTTCCATCAGGTTATGAATGTGTCAAGTTTAAACTACTGTTTTATTGTATAATATGTTACAGACTGGCATTGTGGAGTCTTGTCACACTAATTATATTTTACTATTATGCATATTCAAGCTTTTTCATGGAGGAAATGGACCATCTAAAGAGTATCCTGACCCATTATCAGCTGATGGCTGGAGAATAAAATCTTCAAGAAAACTCCCCACAAAGCGGTCACTTGGAAAGGAAACTTATGGCAGCATTTATACACAAAATGCAAGTGTATGCATTTAATACAAGATATCACATGCCTGTACGTTAGAGTTTTATTTATCTTTATGGAGTGCGCGAAAGATTGAATAACATGTACCATTTAACTGAGACTGTATTATTTTGTAGACTCATTTTTAAAATGCCACTGTTCCTTTTTCAATACAAAACAACAGCATTATAGTTACATATATTTTAATACAAGTATTTTGTATGTTACAGAACAGAACACTCAAAAGAACTGAAGAGAACATTATTACACGGAAATTATACAGTTTTTTTGTGTAAATTTGCATATAAATATATCAACATTACAACAATTTTTTTCAGAGAAAAGCTGGTCAAGGATCCTGCAGACACTGTACCAGGAGTAGAAACACAGACAGAATGTCCATGTAAGTGAAACCAACACTCTAACAATGCCTGTGATCTTGTTGTCAGTCTTGTTTTACTTTGGTCTTCACAGGTTGTGTGGTAATTTAATGGTGTGAACTCTTTCGGTAAATCAATAGGTGCTGCATTTAAAACAGAGGTATTCCCACACTCTTGAGAAATGGTAGGAGTCAGTTTTAAACATCTTGTCTTAAATGTAAAATTTATTATGCATTTATTTTCAGGGACATCACCTTTGGATATGTTTGCACTTACCGCTCAGAATGCTTCCCTAAAAGAACAGTTGTCACAGAAAGAAGTCCAAGTTGAAGAATTACAGTTTGCACTTTCATCAAAGTGTTGAGAAATTCAGATTTTAAAGCAACTGGTGGGAATATAAACCAACTTTAAATGTCGATATAGTTCTGCTCAAAGAAGCAAGAGTTAAAATTAAATTTTGTTTAAATATTATACAGGAATCATATGATTTTATTTCTGCTTCTTTGATATAATTGAATAACTGTTAGTTTATTCATGTTTGGAATAAAGCATTGTAAAGTGAATTGTGTGTTTGTAGTTCATTTATTTAATTAAATTTAAAATTTGTAAACTTGGTCTGTGTATCTATCTGGCAAAGGACAGGTTTCCTTTTCCGACTGTGCTACTATGACTTGGTTCACTGGAACTGGCTTGATCTTTGATCCCTTGGGCACATTCCATTGTTGGGGAATACTTGTGTAACTTTGTTGATCAGGAACATGGGTGAAGTTGTGCAACTTGAGTTCCTAAAGTGACTTGATTAAGCCAACCACGTGTGAACAATGACCGCTCAATCTATAAAAAAATGAAAACAGAGATTGTTGACAGAAGTTATCAAAACAAAAGCATGATATCATGCTGTGAAATTGGCATGTTTATCCTACACTGACCCGTGAAGTATCATTTGACTTTCCAGATGTAAAATGTCTAAAACGAGGCAGTAAGTAGAAATATGAAAACCAATAATTTGAAATACAACATACAGTATATTACTTCTTTCTCTACTCGACGACTTGCAAATATTTTTTTCGCATTCCGTATTACGGCATGAAATGTAAAAGACATGGCGATCTAAAATTGCTTATATTACACAATGTATATTTAAGAATAAAGCTACTAGTATAATAAAATTTGTTAAATACAATTGGAAATCCACATACCCTGCCTTTCATGAGCAATACATATATCGTATGGAATCCCTCTCCACATCGACACTTAACATATGAGGCTTGTCGTTTTTTCTCATTTTAGGCCAGCATCTCGCGGTTACATGGCAGATACTTTCCTCTTCCAAAAGTTTAATGTCATGAATATAACCTTGTAGAAAGTAATTTAATCCCTTCTAACACCTTTCCCGATAATTTGGCTTGATCTGGTAAATATTTAACTGATATATTGTCCGGAATCTTCGCAAGAGAATCGGATTCTGATGCTTTCGTAGCAGCGAGAGCCGCCATTTTGAATTTACACTTGGGGCGCTTAGTAACAATATCTAAGGGGGCGGAGCTTATCTTGGCATCTCGGATCGATGTATTACTACAAATTAATTGATCACTTGTTGCAGGGGTCGACACTAACCATTTTCCCAAGGGATCCCGAAGGGACACCAACATCTGAAATCAGGTGTCCCTTCCTGAAATTAAGAGTCCCTTCCATTTTTTACATTTTTTTTCATTAATGAGCCTGTTTTAATATTAAATTGAACATACAAATCCAGTGCCTTTTACTTTTCAATTTGTAATTCAAGTATACACCATATTATACATGTTTTCAACAGCATGCAATGACAAGTTAGTTATAGCACAATGTCTCCCATGTGAACCTCTGGCAATGGCAGAGAGGAAGATTTGGGTCTTAAGTCGGTAGATTGGGTTCAAAAGTGGTAGAATGTCTAAGTCACACAATGGGTACATTGTAAACAAAAACTTGATGTTGTTACTATTTTTAGATTTTCGGAAAATACGCATTAAAAATGCCATGGTTCAGGGTCTTGTCAGATGTCATTGCTTTTGATTGAAAAACAGTAGGAATATTACATCTGGCTTGTGAATCAATCAGACTGCCCAACAAGTGTAGTGCATACTGGAAGAGCAGACAACTGGAAACTGTATGTTTATTTTCGCGCCAAAATGTCATAATTTTTTTATCCATTGATTAAAGATAAAACTTTGGGAATTTTATTTCTATAATGTTTTGATCAAGGCATAAAACAAAGAATGCTGAATAGTAGGATGGCTTCCCAGTAAACTAGTTCCGTAGGATGCCAGTCTTTTGTGCCGTAAATGTTACTGTAGCAACTTGATGGTTGCATCATTAAGGCATCAAAGTCAGCAGTTTTGGCATCTTTTTGGGCGGTTCTGACACGTGAGCAAACTAGTTCACCATAATTATTGTACCGATTATAAAAGTCCGTCACCTCTGACACCATAATTATTGTACCGAGTATTAAAGTCCGTCACCTCTGACCTTGTTGATAATGTAAACAACAAAGCGGAAGCGTTAACCCGCATGCGCACTGTGAAATGACCTGTTTATTTATAGATTAATGACGTAATTATAGTGAAAAGGTCAGCCATACTTTCGTTTTAGTGTGTGTGACGTATTAATATTAATATCTTTTTTACATGCACTGTCAAGAAAGTTAGGGGGACCCAAGTTTAGGTAATTAATTCATGAAACGCTATTTATTTATTGATATTTAGCTTTATCGGTCAAAATTTAAGTGTCCCGACGGAATACCGGACTTTGAAGTTCAGGTGTTCCTCCCGAAAAATTGGTGTCCTCGGGATCCCGGGACCCAGTTAGTGTCGAACACTGCTTGTTGTAAAAGTTTCCTTTTGGAGAGTTTCACTCACATACTGTGGTTTCACTTTGTCATTATTGCCTGATTTAAAATTAAAAAAAAAATATTTTTATTTTTTTTAATTCCGGGGGATTTTTATCTCCCGCCGGGAGATCGGGGGATGGATCGAAATTCCGGGGGATTTTTCCCCCCGCCGGGGGATATGGCATGTATGGGAGCACTCGCAAAATTTTGCGAGTGCATATGAAGGCAACTCGCAAAATGACAAATCAACTTGCAATTTTATTATTTGCTTTATTCCCTTATCATATTGTCTAATTAAAGTAGAAATTAACACCTAAGACATATTATGAATATTGAAAAGTATCAATCTTGAGTGACTCGACTACTAGAACTTGTTGATGGCTTATTCTATTTGGGGAGTATGGAAAGACTCGTCTGATGCTGGCAGCTTTTTGATAACAAAGCTGTCCAATAATTTGACATTGTTCACTTTGTATATTTACCCTCGCCATTGGGCAATTTAATACCCATTTGACAAGCACGCTACAGATTTCATTAAGTCTATAAGTATTGAAAACAATAAAAAAATAAATTTAAAATAAAAAAAGCAACAGTAAATGTAGCGTGGATACTTTGGACCATGAAATATATCGATCAACGAAGTCTATTCATTTTGACAGTTTGGCGGAAATATATTCAAAGGATGATGGGGTTTACATATAGTGCGCAAAAGCGCTTTATTTAGCCAATGATTGAGCTAGGTGATTACGTCATTCGTATTTACTTTGTATTATGCACGCCTCTGAGCATCCCGGAAAGATTCGAGAGAAAACTCAGCCTTTTCCGTATTTGTTCTATTTTTGAAAACCTACTTGAGCGTGACTCCGTACTGTCTTCTTTATACCGGTAGTGTAAACATGCCACTTATAGGCTGTTTACACTCGACTACATAGCGGAATTAAGTTCATGTTTATTCTACTTTCCTTTTAACATTTTGTGGTCTAGAAAAAGCCACTCGCAGAATTTTGCGAGCTTGAATAAAAGTCACTCGCAATTTCCAAAATGTCGCTCGCATTTTGCGAGTATGCGAGTCTAAATTCGAACCCTGTTAAATATGACCAACAGCTAAATGAAGGAGTTTGTATTAAACTATGTTTCTGTGTCAGATTGGCAGGAACCTGTGTTAGTAAAGCACCCTAGCACAGAGCTACTAATGACCAACTTTGACCCATACATATTTGAAGGAACCCATACATGATTAGTTTTGACCTAGATCTAAAAGAAACATTTTGCATTTATGCTCAGGGTTTGAATTTAGCACTCGCAAAATTTTGGGAATGCTTTCTGAGGCAACTGGCAAAATGAAAAATCAACTCGCAATTCTAATATTTGCTTTATTCCCTTGCTTAATCCCTTATTATAATGTCTGTTTACAAACAGGGATGGAAACTAACGGTTGCCCGTTCGCCCGAGGCGGGTTATTTTCAGATGGGGCGAGTTAATTGTAAGTTTTTTTGGGAACACGTTTTCTTTTTCATTTTGCAATTATTCCTGTCGTAAAAATGACAGATCAAAACAAACGGCAGACGATTGTTTTCGCTTTGAGCAAATGATCAATACATTCACCCCTCTAGGCGCTATTGTTATATCCAATGAAATCGCTCGATACTTATGCTCTGGCCCGAACAGCCAATGAAAGCGGTTGTTTTAGTTTTATTCTTTATTGTAAATGCGGCGCCCTAGTCGACCATTGTTGTGACATTTTATAAACAATGTGGCGTTTCCTAGATGGCGTGAGTCCTAATAAATGTCAACGGCAAACAGAAAATGATAAAAAAATCTACAATCATGAATACTATCAATCAAAACGTAACGTGAATTCCAAAACACCTGGAAGGAAAACAGACCATGGCTTCTTAACTCGCAAGAAAAAGGTATGCAGTGTGGAAAGTGTATTGCACAAGGATGTACAAACTCTTTTGTTTCGGGTGTTCTTCTCTGAAATTTGATAACTACTTTTTTTCAGTCGTGAATGATTAGTTATATGGTTTTAAGAAGGAAATAAAATTTAACATTGTTCTTTTCTTGCTAAAAAATATGGGCTCATAGATTTTAAGACGGGCAACCAAAACCCGATGGTTGGTTGCCCAGACGGGCAACCATGCTGTCAAAGTTAGTTTCCATCCCTGTCAAAGCGAGCATGTCATTCAGTTAACCATGCCTATTTCGATCGTAAGCTCCAAATCTATATTTAGGTCAAGCATTCACTTTTGTACAGTTTTTTTACTGTCAGCATATTTACTAGGAGCATTAGTGAATCTACTACTTGTGGATGGCTTATTCTTTTTGTGGGGTTTGAATGACTCATCAGGTGCGGCTGGCCGGTTTTGAGTAACAAAGCTGTCCATTGACATTGTTTACTTTGGTATTTGGGCGGAAATATTAAAAAGTTGATGGGGTTTACATATTGTACGCAAAAGCGCTTAATTTACCCAATGACTGAGCAAGGTGATTACGTCATTTGTACTTTCTTTGTAATCGGCACGCCTGGGAGCATCCCGGCAAGATTTTAGATTATACTCAGCCCTTTCTGTATTTGTTCTACTTTTGAAATCATTATTAGAGCATGACTCCGTACTGCCTACTATACTGGTAGTGTAAACATGTCATTTATAAGCTGAAACTCGTCTACATAGCAGAATTAAGTTCATGTTTATTCTTACTTTCTTTTAACATTTTGTCATCGAGAAAAAGCCACTCGCATTTTGCAAGTATGCGAGTCTAAATTCGAACCCTGATACTGTATATTAATATTTCTGTTTCAGATTTGCAGGTACCTGTGTTAGTAAAGCACCCAAGCACAGAGCAACTGATGACCAACTTTGACCCATACATATTTGAAGTGATCAAGGAGTCCGAGTATATGATCAAACGTGGCCTAGAGATACCTGAGGCTGCAAAAGTCCTAATTCACACCAGTGACCGACTCAGGTCTTTCTTTGAACAGATGAGGGTATGTTTGTTGTCTATGTTTAAATATAAGACCTAATTAAAAGAACATGAAGTGAAGTAAATAGTATAAAATTTTGGCTCATATTTTGAGATTTTAAAGCTAAACTCAAAAATATTGTAACATGCGACGTCAAACAAGCCCAACAGATCCCTTCAGAGAAAAACATGCTTGACACTGAAAGGGTCCGCTGGTCTTTATATACAGTAAATTCTCAATCCATACTATGAACGCACTTTCTCCACCTACAGCAGACCATTGCAATATATATCTCTAATTTAGCTCATAATTTGGGATATGTTCTTTAATTGAGATTTAAAAGCTATGTACTTCAAAATATATATCATATACTATCCTGAAAATTAGTCAAGGAATGATTTGGAATATGTCCAGAGAGTGTCATTTATCAACAATAAGTGATGTCAAAACTGTATGATTTTTGCAGATGCTCCTACTTGAGAACAGGCAGATCAGAAATTCTATTCCACCCATCTTTGCAACTCCATTGGGTCCCATTCTCAGGAAGGTAAGAACCAGCTATAATGGCATTTTGAATCTCTTGTATTTGCTGCACATGGTTAACATGAAGGGCTGTAAGATGCCTGTGGGATTTATGGACTTTAATAATAACTTCACCGGGAATGCTTATTGTCATTTCCTTTTTCAATGTGACTATTAATGCAGATTAAATGGTATTATTGTATAAGGCTTCAAAATTATTTTGTAAGTCTCAGTTTTCATGAGACATATTATAATTTGGCACAAACTCCTAGCTTTTGGAGAAGGGGAGTCCATCAGAATCCTAGTTCAGGCAAAACAAGACGGTTACAAAAAATAAATGTTATTTTGAATCTGTAAGTATCCTTGTGAGTTTCTTAAAAGAAGAACTTTGGAAGTGTATTAGCCTCGAACACTTCTCCCTCTTTGCTAATTCTCCCACTTCTTTCTTAATGATGTTTCCTTATTTTTCTTGAACTCCTAACATGTGTTATTTGGTAGTCCTTCGGACTTATGCTCCATAACCAGGTAGATTCTAACACTGCATGTACATCTTTTTTTCACAGGTTGACAATGCTCTTAGACCAGGCCTGTATGCCCACACATGGACATCTCTCAGTCTGCCAAACTTCTTCAGGGATGTCTCAGAGGAACTGAAAGACCTCCAGATTGTTGTCAAACAGGTATAAGCCTGTTTATATTCAAGCTGATCAATTACATGAAAAAATTGCTATTAAAGAACAATCACGAGAAAATCAATGTTGGAGAAATCCTGGTCAGGACCTCTTGGTTAAAATGTATGTAAATACTCACTGGTTTACCAATGCATTCACATCTTCAAACAGATTTCTTTAGTAGATTTTTCTACCTTGTTGTTTAAAAATAATGTTTTTCTGATCCATATTTGACAACAGCCATCTTTAAAAACAAGCTAAGACATGTTTCAATAAACAGAAATATGTATTTAAAAATCTTGTCTATATTTTCAAGACATTAAGGTAATTTAAGTAATGGCTGCATGCTGTAGGAGGTGAGTGAGATCATTCTGTTCGATCTGCCAAAAAAGTTTCCCTTGAAGTTTTCCCAATAAAAGGCATGTTCTTGGCATACATGGTGGTACATATTCATAGTAAATACTCATGTTAGTGTTGTTATCGTACAGGTAAATGACATCAAGGTGACTCGTATTGACTACATGCTGCAGGAAATCAGTGAGACCATGCTGTGTGATCTGCCAGAAAGGTCACCCTGGAGTGTGCCCACTTTCCTGGCTAACATGCAGGTACTATCATTTGCATATTAACTTGTCAGGATTCAAATAATTGATCTTTTGTGGGTTGGAGTAATTATTGCTTTTTTGACTGTTTGTATGCCCGAAAAAAGTATTGTGTATGAAATATACTTTGAAATGAAAACTATCCAGGCTCATCAAATGAACATTATTTGTTATTTCCTAAGGGCTATTCCAGTAAAACATATGTCCCACCCCAGGAAGGCACTTTCAAAATGGACCATCCCCATTTATCCCCATCCCCAGAAGTTTATTTGATGAGAAAAGAACCCCCTTTAGAATATTTTCTGAGCAAATTCGGACCCCCTTGAGAAGTTTATTTTTTTATACGTCTATATGCAAAGATTATTTGCAATTACTCTTTTGTAACTCTTTGATCAGGTGAGCTATATAGGACCTTATAGCTCACCCTAGTTTCTAAGCCAATCATCACCCAGAGATTTTCAAATCTTTGCTCGAATAGGTTTCATATAAGATCACATCTGCACCCAATAAGTTAATTATTATAACTAGGTCAACAGACATGGCGCGCGCCAAATGAACTTCGAGCAGCCAATGGGCACGCTGTTTACGGCCTTGTTCGATGATTGGCTTAGAAACTAGGGTGAACTATAAGTCGGTTACAGCTCATGTAATGGAAAATAACAAAACTTATTACTGGGCTTCGCTTGTAATAAATTTTGTTATTTTCCATTAATAAATTTGGTTATTTTCCATTATATGGACTATAACCTACACACCACGGTTCTCTTATTTCTTCATATGTTGCTATAAGTGCATATTAAGCCACATGAGGCTGCTTGTTTGTTCCCTTGAATCGGTGTATATTTCTTAAATAAAATTATTTGTTTTGGCCTTAACCTAACAATTGTTTCTTTTATATTCCTATCCAAGTATGGAAATAATTTTGTTATATTTAGCTCAAGGAACTGAAAATTTATATTGAATTAACACATGAACATGACCGACGAAAGATGTGATGTTCTTCCTGCATTTCCAGCTCATTTGTTGGACTAGAATGCTCGCAGGCTAAATGTGGATAACAGACACCTAATGATCCCAAAAGCTCACCATAAGCTAAAGTAATACCTATAAGTTTCATAGAACCATTCAAACATTAAACTATCAAGTGACAATCACTGCAATGTAGAGATGCCATTAAATGGGATCTATACTCCTGTATAACACTGATTTTCAACATCTTTGGTCATTTAAAGGCGGTCGGTTATCCTTACCCTCTGTTCCCGGGTGAACCAATACTAAGCCAAATCGCAGAGGTGGAGGCCTGACTCGAACTCGGAACCTTCAGGTTACTAACCTAGCATATTACCAGCTGTGTCATCGAGGCCTTCATTATTTAGATATTTCAAATTAAATTTGAACAAGAAAATGTGTCCATGGAACACGGATGCCTCGTTCGGCAGTCAGATGGATGGATGAACAGATGGACAAATGTAGGGTCACAAATACAAATATCTTTTTATATATTTAACAATTAAACAAAAGAACTTTAAACAAGTATAAAATCAAATAAACATTTAACAAAAATTATTTTTGAAGAGCATTAACATTTAATATCATATTAATAAAAGAGAATATTATACAATTAATTGTGTTTTTTGGCACATCAACTTAAATGTAGGTCATAATGTGTTTATGTGTATTGTATTGTACAATGTTTTCAAAGGTCATGTACTATAGAGACATGGAAGGCTTGATCGTATAGTAAAGTAAAACCTCAGGCACTTTTGTTCAGCAAATCTTACAAATACAATATCTAAGGCTATCGTAATTACTCAGTCTTTGGCCAGCCTGGCATTCACAAACAGTGTAGACCCTGATCAGACTGCTCCACCAGGAGCAGTCTGATCAGGGTCTTCACTGTTTTCCTCTCCTACAGATCATTTTGTCCAATTTTTAGCATAACAGTTTCCACAATCAATATCCAGAGTGGTCAAAGACTTTGAGTATTTACGGTAATCAAAAGACCAGTTCTATGTACCGCTGTGAGTAGATCATGAACTATTATATAAGAACTGCACCAAAGATGCACACATATTACATTTACCAGCCAACATACCAATACAGATTGACGCATCAAACCTGGTGAACATATCATCTGAGCAGCTCTGCTGTGGCTGATCTATTTGTTATGATTTGCTTAAAACTTTAAAAATATCAGTTTAAATCAAATTAACACTCGCAAATAATACAGAAATAAAATCACAGAAAAATAAATATTAAAAAGATATAAAACATAATGTAAATAAATTTCAATTCACACAATATAAATCACTTTAAAAATAATGATATGCAACCATTGGACTTTTTAATAAATATTATAAAGCAAAAAAAGAAAACCTTATGCTATGATTCTGGAATGAATAAATCAACAACCCAAATATAATTCCAACAATAAAATAATATCAATAGACCAATTATCATATGGATTTCATTGATGCTATAATAAATACAGATTACCAACGGACGGTGGGATACGAATCGTTGCATCGGACTCTCGGCGTACTTGGCGGAAACACCAGATCACACTTTCCGCGAGTGTGATCTGGTGTTTCCGCCAAGTACGCCGAGAGTCCGATGCAACGATTCGTATCCCACCGTCCGTTGGTAATCTGTTTATTATATGCCTCTATTCTGTGTCTAAGGGTTAAATTCACACAATAACATAAATTCTAACATGATACCTGACGTTGCCACTGTAAACAAAGAACAAATCTATTGTTGTTAATTCCGCAATGAATAACGGTTGACATTTTGACGTCATTGTTTACTTAACGACATCAATGGTTGCTATTTGACATGAGCTACAGTGGAATACGGAATCGGATTCCACTTGATGGAATACATGGTTCCATATTCCACTCTAGGAATACAAGGGAAAATACCCGATATCAGAGATAATAATAACCCTTTTAATACTCCATATACGCTTTCTTTCGACTTATCTACATGGAAAGTGTCAGATGAAAAGGATCTAGGCAAAAGGAAAGTGCCATTTTTCAATTGTATTAATAACATTGTAGGAAATGCTTCATTTTCCACAATATTTTCATTATAATAGTTGTCTACAGCAGAGGCGTCAAACGGCGTTTATGGAAAGTAAAAGGATAATAATATCTTTATCCCTTTACTTCATATACATGCCTTTTGACACCTCTGTAGCAGATGACCTTTGAAAACCTTTAAAATGGAAAATGGAGCATCCATAACTCCTACAATATTCTCAATACAATTAAAAAATGACACTTTCCTTTTTTCCTAGATCTATATTCGTCCGTTTCATCAGACAAGATACTTTCCTTGCAGATAAGTCAAAAATAGCACATGGAGTTAACGGTTAAAGCAATTCCTCAGGGTGACCGAAGTCTTAGAAATTGTGGTATTTAGGGTAGTTATTCCAATGAGTGTCTGAAGACTGAGTATAAATTATGGTGGTTCCATTTGACTGATAAGCACATTGTATAGCAGTGGTGTTCTGTCAAGTAATTCTAACTGCAATATTAGATCTGAATCAAATTATTTGGCACTAATATCCACTATCACCTGCTAAAATATAAAATAAATGCCTTCAGTTAACTCTTGAAATTGTTCCATTCGACAATACACAGCAAAACCTCTCTTCAGCGACCACTAAATGAAGGCGCATTGAAGCTTGTTTAATAGACTATTGCCTCCTTTGTGCAGCACAGACATCGTGCAGAAAGCTCCTCAGGGAGCTCTCTGCAAGACTTCTGTGCTACATGAAGCTTCCACCTGTCTTTAGAAATCACTATGCTTCTTCTTTTAGTGGTCTTTGTAGGATGATTCTACTGTATTTGCAGGCAACAATTAGCTTTGTGTGCTAAAGAATTAGTAAAACGGCAGAAACCTTGTTAATATGTTCAAGTTATGTGGACTAGTTGTATATTAATAAAACACAACTACATATTAATCCAAACAATCAAGGCATGTTTCAGCCATTTCCTTCAAAAACTGTTTATACAAGATATTTGTCAATCCTATCAGGTCAGTACTGTGGACTAATATTACAACATTCTGTGGCCATTTGTTTCAAATCCTTATCAGACAGTTTTCTGCTCTGAACTTCAGCTTCAATTGCCACGAGAATGTCTGCTTTGCCTGAAATACGACTATGCATAGGAACGCCTAATTTTACATGCAAAAGGTGCTTTAAATCCTTAACTAACATGTGCCCAATAAAAATATCTTTGAAGCGTTCAACTGTTTCCTTCTGTTTTAATTTTAGTCTTGCCTTTTCCTTTGTTTCCGTAATATATATTTGTATATCATCTGTACTCACTCCAATTAAATTACTAATATTATCCAATTCCGTTTGTAGCATGTCTGGTTCATTTTCCAACAGATGTTTTATATTCCTGGTCGGAAGAAAAAAGTCTTTCTCCGTTACCCATAGAGGTAAATCACCGGTTGTACTCTCAAGAGTTTCAATGGCATCAACAGTTTCATCATAAGACATATAATGGAATTCTGGGAGTCTTGCCATATTCAAAACAGGCTGGATTTCATATCTTTTAATTGGTTCACCTCGCCACTCGTCGTCAGGCCTGTAAGTCGCAAAGGCATAATGCATATTACTTGATGTTTTCGGATCTAAGGCATACATGTTCACATGAAATGCTGATATTGCTTTTTCCTTAGTCAAACTATACAAACTGCAAAGTCTGTCCCAGATTGGACCATTTGGTTTTATGACAAAGTTATTTTTTACATGGTGAGCAGAGGTGTCTTTCTCAAGAAACTGTTTTATCTGTGCTTCATAGTCCGGGTTAAATACCCATTCAGATATCTTTGGAGCAATCTCTGAAACTAAGGTATTGTTAGAATAAGGCACACCATCAAGACGATTTACTGCCTCAATTTGCGCAGCTTCCATATTACAACGAAATTTATCCATACTGAAATTTCCATCATCATCCTTCTCAAATTCATGGACCATCTTTGAAAATATAATGCCACTCATGCTTAAAGCTCTATTTGAAGCACAGTGCAAACGCTCTACGGAATGGTACTTTGATTGCCCTTCAGCCAAGCTGATACATTTGTATTTGTCTAAATTCAACAACCATCTTAAAAGAACAGAGCAGAACTTGGTAATTTTGTTCCTTGGTCGTTCATCACCACCCCCATCTACTGTTACAAGAAGCTTTGACACTAATTCACCATTTTGTAAAAAGTGGTGATTATGCTTGTCTAAAGATGCAATGAAAAGCAGTTCATTCATATGCCTAAATGCTGTTGAAGGTTCAAAATAATGCATTTTCACAACCGACACACCATTGCCCTTAACTCTTGTTTTTGTAACCCCCACCGTGCCAATAAAAGAAACTACTTCAGAATGTTCCGAAATTACTTCAACAAACTGGTATGTAGAGATTTGTAAAGTGTTTTCACAATTTTTCTCCCAGTCGTGATCAGAGTATCTTATTCTTGTCCATGATTTTGATGGTCGCTGGACAACCTCTACATCTGTGTGAACAAGAGCTTTATCATCCCTAGCTATTACACCACCAGTTCTACAAAATTCATTCAGAGCAAGCTGAAGGTCACACATAGCATAATGAGAGTTAATAGATGAATGTTTGTTCAAATCTCTAGTTGACTTTCTGAGACTTATATCTGGATTTATATTCATACCTTCATGATGTCTCTTTGCTTGGTTAGATTTGGATCTGTAGTTTTCAGTATAAGTATATGCAGCTGAAAGCAATATAGGAATTCCGAAAGTTTGTTGTAGTATTGACACAGCACGTGGCATATCCAGCCACGACTTTTTTTTCACAAACAATGTTTCACATATCAAACGTGGATGAGATTGCAATCCCTGTCCAGTACTGTCAAACAACATCAGCATACAAGATGCCAAATCTGGAAATTCTTCTCCAAACGACACACGCCCAGAGCCAGGCATACGACCTGCCCTTGAAAGCTCAATTTTCTCTTTCTTGCACTTGTACGAGGTATTGGATGATTGTCTCAATTCGACAAACTGATCTAATGATTTCTCCATTTTCAGCTCATTTATTCTCAAGCTTTTCTTTGAAAATTTTAATGAGGGGCAATGCCTTGACAAATATGTTGCACTTGTAAGTTTTGTCAAAAGAAATTTTAACAGATCCCTGTCTCTGTCAGATGTTGCAAACCCAAGAGCTGGGACTATGAGTGAACTAACCTTTTTAACAATTTCGGATTTTATAGAATTTGTATTCACAACTGGCCAGTTTAATTCTAGTATTAGTCTTTGCCATTGTACCCCTTCAAGTCTTCTAATAACAAAACTTACTGGCCCTTTTTCACTTGGTTGGTAAACAATTACAATGGGAAGGTTATTACAGAAGAAGTCTCTTGCACCATTTGAGATGTACTTTAGTCCTGGAATTTTATTTTCTTCAAAATTAACTTGCCTAAATTCAGTTTTACATGCATCTGCATAAATGTTCCAAAGTTCTTTAAGCTGTACACATTGATTGTATTCTATATATTCAGCTGCTAATAATATACCTATTGCTCTTATTCTGTTTTTCATATGTACTGTTTTATTTGAAACAGATTTCAAGTGATCCTTTAGAGCTTCTTCCCAACTTTTTTCACATGCTCTTGAGTCAAACCACATACTACTTTTATAAGCCATTGCTCTTTTGGCATCTCGGTTTATATTGAGGTTTTTTAACTTTCTTTTGGAATGCATAACGTCTTTCTCTGAATATCCAAGAGAAGACGAAACGTCTAGTAGTTTTTTGGAATGATAATCATGATTTCACTCTACTATAACTCCAGTCAGGGTCATGTGACCTGTACCAAATTCACAGAGGTGAAAGTTTACAACATGGCCATTAATTTCTGAAAGTTTGATAAAGATTTGTTGAATAATAACAAAGATGAATCCCGGACAGGGCTTATTTTGCCTACTTTAACACATCAAGGGGAGATAACTCTGGTCAGGGTCATGTGACCCGTACCAATTTCATAGAGGCGCAAGTTTACATCATGGCCATTAATATCTGAAAGTTTGAAAAAGATTTGTTCAATAACGACAAAGATGAATCCCGGACAAAAAAAACGGACGGACAGACGTGCTTACGAATGGACCCTTGTTGGGTACTTCCTTTGTCAAAAAATGTGTCAAGTACCCAACAAGGACAAAAGAATTTCTTGTTGGGTATGACGGAATGAATGCAATCTATTGTTCCCCATACCCAACAAGGGTATCCTCGTCAGCCCAGGCAGACAGACGGACGGACGGACAGACGGATAACCCGATTCCAGTATACCCCCCCATAACTTTGTTAAGGGGGGTATAATAATGGACAAACACTGTCAGATCACAAAAGCTTACTATGAGCACTTTGTGCTCAGGTGAGCTTAAAACAAATGTTCAAAAAAGATAAGATGAAGTTACCTATCGTGCATCTTTTCTACAGTACCAGCCGCACTGAGAAGGCGCTGAATCATAGTAGATTTAGCAGGAGTCTTTTCCACTTCCACTACCTACAATTGCACAAGGAAATTGCATGTTGTACAGTAAAACCTCTCTAAAGTGGCCACTCTTTAAACAGGTATGGATTGATTCAAAAACATGTGGTTGCTTAATGCAGGATGAAAGTAATGCAGAAATTTCTGCATTACTCTCAGCCTGCATGAAGCAGCTACCTGTCTTAAAATTATAAAATTAGTCGCCTTTTGGGTGGCCGCTATAGACAGGTTTGACTGTACTATAAATTAGGGCTGACTATTGAGGCCAATTTCAACTATCGCGATAGTATCACTATTGCTATATTACTGCTATTGCTGGATTACTATTGCAATACTATCGTGATAGTTGCAGACTTTAGAAATAACCAAATATTACAAGACACAAAATACAAAATGCTCAAACAGGTTTATTTTTACTGAAACTTCAGTACTCCAAATGCCCTGAACAAGTTATCATTATCATCGTCTGCCATGATCGCGAAATCACATTGCATGTATGTAAAATGGCATGGAATAAACTTCAGACTGGACTGCGAACATCGTGATATATTTCTAATGGATAACAGAAATTATACTGTCATGTACTTTAGACATTTAGAGACGTATTTCATTTCAAAATGTGTTTAATACAATATATTATTTGGTCTGCACCTACAATAAATAATTTCATGTTTCCGACAGCGTCCGGGTTTTAGTTGGACATTATTCGTTTATGGCTTGGCATTATAAAAACAAAACCGTGTTTGATGTGAACTGCAGTTGACATGACTGTTTGATATTTAAACAAAATAATGTAATGTTGAAAAGGTGCAAAACTAGTTTGTGATTTCAAAATAACATGAGTATTAAATAATCAAGTATTGCCCTATTTGTAAAATATTGACGACATGTATGAACGGGCTTAAGTCCGATAAGTAGCCAAGGATAGCAGCAATTGAAGCTATCGATAGTTTACACAACTATCGCGATAGTTATCGCCATTTTATCAACTATCGATATAGTAATCAACCCATGGAACTATCGCGATGCATCGATAGTTCGATCTATCGTTACACCCCTACTATTAATGCTAGATAATAAAGGTAAAATAGAGGATCTAGCAGGGCCAATCACATAAACACTCGCTAAACTGCGAGAAAAGCACAAACTGAACCAAAACGCCGACGTTTAACGCAAGTCACAAATGATATGCTAGTTGTCTCGTACAGTTGTTATACTAATGTTGCCGTGGAAATTCAAAAAACTCAAAAATACCTCAACTTCTTTTTGGGTTGATTCTTCTATTGCCGTTGTGTTTTCAGCCGGGTCTGAATTTTGACAGCTTGTCTGGAAGGTAACAAACAATCAACAATTAATATGAATTGAATTGGGTTTAAATACATTTTCAACACTTTTAGGTTTTTAATGACTTTTCCATTTTTATTGGTAAAAAAAGACCTCTGAATAATTCAGACTCTCAAAGTAGAACCACCATACTTCTGAAAGTAACTGGATTTTTTTTTACAAAAAGGTTTAACGAGCGAGCGGGCGTCAAACCCATGAGTTTAGCAGTGAGAGGCAAGTAATCTTGAGATTCATTTTAATAAAAGCAAAAAGCAATCCACCTGGCTATCACAATTATTTTCATATTTCTGTTGGCGACTAAAAACCACAGCTTGGATTTCATAAGAGACAAAAATTCTCACCAAGTTTGATGAAGATCGGACCATGAATGAGGTTATTAGTACAGTGAAACCCCTCAATACCCAACACCCTTCATTTAATAATGGGCTGAAAGTTCGGTTTTGAGTGGAATCAGGTTGTTGGTTGGGGTGTTGTTGTGGGATTATTTTTTTTGGGGGGGGGGGGGGGGAGAGGGAGAGGGGGGTCGCATACACTCTGACAGTTGCAGAAAGTTCTTGCTTCGATTGAGATATTTACTGCCAACAATCACTGCAGGGTGTATTTCTACAGCCTTGTTACTGGTTTTCAAAATTGCTAGTACCTCATTTTCCTTTTGCGAAGATGGCTGCTGAGGAGCTACAGTGTCTTCCTGTCTTGCTTCCTGTCTTGTGCTTTCTTGATTCTGACAAGTAACAAAAAGAAGTACTTACAATTTGAGATGTCCTTTTTTTTTTAAAGCAATCAATAACACTTTAATATTTCCATGAAACTTTAAAATCTCCAGCATGAAGGCTTGTGGAAAAATGATGTTTTGCCTATTAAAAAAAAAACATTCTTTCTTAAGATTAAACAAAGACACAGTTGTCACTGGCTAGGCTCAAACTCACTACCCTTATCATTCGGCAAATAGATCTACCTTTGAGATTCATTTTGACGAATAATATATCGTATTAAATAATCCTAAACCCTTTCACAGATAGGTATGTACCTGCCATATTGATTGAAAGTATATGTACCCACAGAATATTAGAATCTTTAAAAAGTAATATGCCTGGGTTTTTTTCAATATACCTTAGCTGATGAGATGAGAGCCCTTATTCGGGCTCTTGGTCCTATTTTGGGCACCAGCTCCTTCAGCTCATCGTCTGTAACGGACATCAGAGCTGGCCCATCAATATCTTCATCTGCATAATACAATTAAGTTTAATTAGTATAAATAGTCCAGGGTCTGGGAAAACAACAATATGAAACAAGCGGACCATAATGATCCTATATCGCTCACCTGACAAAAGACTCATTGCAAAAAAAAATACATAATAGTAAAGGCCTATGAGGAAAATTGGCACCGTCCCTGGTTGCCAATGCTTTTAAACATATCAGGATAACTTAAACTAATTTGGGAGAGGTCTCCCAAAAGATAATTTCAGTGAATTGTTTTTGTAATTGGACCAACAGTTTTATAGACGAAGATTTTCAAAGTTTTCAATATAGCCATATAAGGAAAACTCTATTCTGTGTCTAAGGGTTAAATTCACACAATAACATAAATTCTAACATGATACGTGGCGTTGCCACTGTAAACTAAGAATAAAACTATTGTTGTTAATTCCGCAATGAATAACGGTTGGCGTTTTGACGTCATTGTTTACATAACGACGTCATTGTTTACTTAACGACGTCAATGGTTGCTATTCGACGTGAGCTACAGTGGAATACGGAATCGGATTCCACTCAGTGGAATACAAGGTTCCGTATTCCACTCTAGGAATACAAGGGAAAATACCCGATATCAGAGAGAGGCATATAATAAATGTTTATATTAGTATTGAGCCTTTGCAAGTTAATCTAGCATCTATGTACAAAGATACATTAATACGGATCTATTCTATAAAGATTCACCACACCAGTTTATTACCTTTGATTCTCCAATTGGGAACACTTATAATTGAACGATCCCCAAAGTGCAACATAATGAAGTCAAAATGCCATTATTTGGGGACTATACTATAGCCACCACTATTCTATGTTTACCATTGATTGGGGATCGCTCAAGTACAAGCTACTCCTGCAGCTGTAATATATCATTTTCACAATTCAATAGCAGTATTTACGGAACATTTTTTTCAAAGTTCACAAAAAAAGAGAGTGAATTCTCATCATTTAATACATGGGTGAAAGTGTTTGAAACTTAAAAGCCCGAAATAGCCATGGGAAACTGCATGGATGAAAAACAAAATCATGTATTAATGCAACAAAGTCCACAAGTACAAAAAAAATCGGCAGCACTTCCCCATAGGACAGAGCCAAATTTGATTTATATAATACTGTTCCATGACTTTTAAATAGGAGTTGGACAAGACAGAAATAGAAAAGGCTTGGTCTAGTATCTCTGACTCATAATTGGCTAGTGCCCGTGTTCAGAAATACCACCTTTTCCCAGTTAGATAGACAATAAAACTCTGTTACCTGTTATCCCAGTCTTCTGATTAGATCATGCAAATTCTGATGTTCGCTTTATTGTTTAAATCCTAAGCATATATGCCTCTACAAATTCACTAGACATATACATTATTGACAGTCCGCAAGACACCATTCTCCGTTTCTGGTTAAAAAATTCTCTGTTATTCAGTCATTCTATAGTTATTTATAGCAACTTCCGAAACTTTGAAAAATCATTAAAAAATGACGGAAAAACTAAACAGATTGTGTTGACAGAACTTTTCCTATATAGATCTATATGTTGGAAAAAAGATGTGGACAGAAGATCGGAACTGACCGAGAATGTACGATTTACGATAACGGCAAGAACGGTGGATAACGGCAAGAAACTTTCACCCATGTAATTATATACAACCTAAAAATAACTTGTGGTCGAAATGTTAAGGGGACGAAACATTCGGATTTATAAAATTTACGCAATACGTACAAATTATGATTTCTAATAAAATTCTAGACAACTGTTGTCAATTTGGTATACATTCCAGGAAACGTATCCACACATGCGGCGCAACTATTGGTTTCTAGCCAATTTTGTAGGTTGGTCTTCGACCACGACTTTACAAATTCTGGCGCCTCCGCCATCTTGTTGTCAAGGGACGCAACTTCTTCTGATTTCCGGTACCGCGGAACCGACTCGTAATATCGCGAAAATTTGTATCCAAACCAATTCTGTACACGACGTTCGGTAAAATATGTTACATGGATTAAAAAAAACGGTATTTCACCATCGGGCAGTGAATATAAATGAGCAGATACGGTCAGAAGCAAAAAAGAAAATGACGCCCCCCTAAAGAAGCGAAATTGGACTTATCACCACCCCCTACAGTAGCAAATTAAGAAAAAGACCTACCCCCTACAGAATTTCTTTATTTTGCCGTCCTGGGGTGGGACATATGTTTAACTGGAATAGCCCTAATAAAAACCTTAATTTCAGGTCATTTATTTTTTCATGACCAATAAAATTTGTCCCTCTTTGACTTATGCTCTTAGTGAAAATACGGTTTACTTGAAGTATGTTAAGGTCATCATTTTGATGGCATATACTCTTTCTTTCAAAGTTGTACGTAGACACAGTTGCAAAGGACCTGAACAAGATGAACCAAGCTGTAGAAGATGCTGTCAAAGAGTTGGTCAACATCTTCATGCATCAGGCACTGGCTGGATCTGGGTCAGCAGATGAACACTCTATAGAAGCCAGCTTTTGTATGTATTCAATCAAAACTTGATTTCATTTTATATGTACTTATTCACTTATTTGTGAGACTGATGTCTTGTGATGTCATTATGTGTTGGGAACTGGCATGGTCCAAAGCCACTGACAAACATTATCTAGCTACTAGTTCTCATATGGGTGTTTTAATACCAGTTTTTACATGATAATTTACATATTTTTAAAAATAATGTCATCTGTGTCCATTGTGTAACTGAATGAGACAAACAAAAATTGTGAACTAATCATTGAAAGTAAACCTGTTTCTGATACTTTATAGCTGGAGCCACCACCAATGGCTCCATCCCATTGAGTACAGAGGTCGGGTCTACAGATGACAGTGAGCAGAGTGATGAACAGATGATCAGGGACGCATGTGTAGAGCTGACTGAGCACTTCAAACATCGCCTTGTGGAATCCCTTATCAGGGCTACAAGGATTTCACTGGATGTAATGAGGAAACGATTCTTCTCAAGGTATGTATGAGTTACATATTATATTGATATTAAAGTTTCACCCCAAACTTCCTCTGGTGATGTCTTTCCTCAGGGCTTCAAGGCTTTCAGTGGATGTGATGAGGAAACAATTCTTTTAATGTATGAAATAACATTTTTTATAATGCCCCCACAAAATTGGGAGGGGGGCCAGTGATTTTTTTAATAACAATTTGACTTTGAAGATTTTAGTCGAAATATTTACCGATCTGCGATTGCGAATTCGCATACATATAGAATACCGTATGACCGCTTTTATTGATACCCGATCAAGTAGACGCTCCCAAGTAAAGCGCTTGGTCATGCGGAGCAAATTGACATAGCAAAATTTGAAAACAAATCGATATTTATCGGCAAAATGTCAAGAAATGGCAAGTATTATCAGAAAAAGATCCATGCTGCCGGTACACCAACAATATTTTCCGCTTTTAAACAGATGACATTTAAAACAGACTAACTGAAAAAAAAATTTGATGCTATCATGCGTGTAACTAACATTCAACATGATCTAGATGACGAAACCTTATAACGTCTTGTTGACAGTTTCAAATCATACAGGAAAAGGAAGTTGAAAATCAAGAATCTACAAAGCTGTTATCTTAACATTTCATAAATATGCAATTATCAAAGTTTCATTGTTGTCTATTATTCTTTTAATGTCAATACAGACACTAAATCAGGCTATATGTTCGAGTATAACACTATTGTATTTCAGAATTAAGATTTTAACGTTTTGTTAATTTTTCACAATTTAAAACTTTAACGTGCTAAAATTTCACAAAAGAAAAGGCATGGGCTGTTTCACAAAAAAAGTGAAAAAAATCACTGGGGGCATTATAGATTTGCCTTAATCTGTCAGTGATTCTGTCTAAATATTATGCAAACTTGTGTCTCTCAAAATTCCCAAACTATTTAACCTAGAGTGAAGAAGCCTTGGCAGAATGTTATTTCAGTGATGAAGTTTTGAACCAGGGGTTTTCGTTTCCCACTGCATGTAGTAAAACCAGAGTTATGGTCATTGAATAAGCAAAAAATTGGCATTTTTGAACATGTGTCACTCAAAACATCAAAATTATAAGTCATACACTCATGAGATCTTTCAGGAGGGTATTTGATGTTATAAAGTTATGGAACTCATAATTTGATGCACATGCATGGAGAAGAGACAAAAAAAATGGCCAATGCTTCTGTGACAAACGCAACATATGGGGCCATCCTATGGACATATTTTGAGTTGATATTAAAGTTTCACTTCAAACATTATCTAGTGAAGTCTCCCTTAATGATATCCCTGGATGTGATGAGAAAACAATTGGTAACAATTCTCATGGTATTATGTATGACATAGATTTTGGAGTCTTTTTTGCAATTCAATCATGGCCTGGTAGAATCTCTCCACCTCATCCTGGTGTAAGGGTTACAAGGATATATCCCCTGATGTGCTAAGGAAATGGTTCATCTCAAGGTACAAGTCTCGGCTAAAACACGGTATTTGTCCACCTAAGTGTCTCACCAAGGTGGAAAAATGAACTTCCATGCAGGGCCATGAAATTTTGTCCATTTTTAGTTTAAAGTTTCAGTCATTGGAAATGATATTTGTTTTCCTACAGTCGCTTTTATAAATTTATTTTTTTGGCGACTTTTACATACAGGTCAGTGTAAGGTTACAGACACTACAACAGGCATATAACAACAAAGATTTTAATGGAAACAAGTCTGTATTATTCAGGTTAACACAGAAAACTAACAATTAGAATGTTAACAAACAAATGCATAAAATCTCTGCTTGAGATAAGCATAAAAAAAAACATATTTCATCCCAGTTGCGATGAACTCTAAAAATTGACAAAAATGATCACACAACTTTAACTGTAACTTTTAAAGTTTGTAGAACCAAGTGCCCCAAGCACATTGTTTTTTCTAAAATAAACACTTTTCCTATCAAGTATAGTCAGTTTCTGCTGTTTATATCAATAGAACATATTTTTTGTATGAGATAGAAATAGACTGCACTACGGTTACGGACTCTACACATTGTAAGAACCAACACATGCTCAACATTTTCTATTTGAAATACACATGTTTGTGTATTTTCAACAGATTAACTTTAACTTTGCTGAGTTCCTGTGTATTGAATTTAAAATGACCTCTTTCATTGACAAGTTCAGGAGCTTCTAGCTTTGAAATGATATGTTCTGTTGGCTCCTGAGAAACGTCTGACTTCTCAGGCCACACATATGCGTTTCCAGCTTTCTTCATATATTTAAGCCCATATTCTGTTTCAGATTTA
Organism: Mya arenaria; assembly: GCF_026914265.1. Taxonomy (NCBI): domain Eukaryota; kingdom Metazoa; phylum Mollusca; class Bivalvia; order Myida; family Myidae; genus Mya; species Mya arenaria. The sequence goes on from NC_069122.1 coordinate 8,515,832, forward strand.
CTTGTAATTTCAGCAACGTAAACACTTATGGGTCCTTTTCTCGGTTTGAGCCCAACGGTAACAAAATCACCAGGTTGAAAGGCTGTATCTTGTTGGGATGTTGTTGCTGCTGTCTCTTCTATTTTTCTCCTCTTGGCTTTTGGTTGCTTGGTCTCCGATTTTCTTTTCAAAGTTATTTGTTTCTGTCCTTTTGTTTGTTCTTTGCAGGTTGCTTTAGGCTGCTCCTTGTTAGATGGTTGTTTCTTCTTTACATTTAGTTTTTCTTGGACTTTACTAATAACATCAAGGTTTCTTTTCTCCCACTTATTAACTATGTCTACATTCTCACATTTTGATGTTACACCATTCACACAAGCATCACAGTAACAACTAAGTTTCCTTGAGTTCAGCTCATAGTCTTTACCAACAGACTTAACAGAGTGCAGCTTCCGTGTTCCAGTTAATGTTTGTACATTTGTTTCTGGTCGGTTTCTATTCACATTTTCAACAAATACAAATTCTCTTCTCGACAGAGTGCTTTTTACAGTGTCCACTACTTCCATATTCAGAGTTTCTTGACAAAATTGGTAAACGTCTTCAGCATTACCAAGAACTTTCCTGTTACTTATTACAGCACGATAACAAGCATTCTTTACAGTTGCACCCAACCCATCACAGACATTCTTTCCATGAGACGTTTCAAAGTAGTTTCGAGTCATTTTGGGCTGCTTTCTGAGACTGATATCAGCAAACGCCTTTTTCCCCTTGTACTGGGCTGCACACCCATCAGTCCACTCGTGGAGTTCACCAATCTTCACCCCTCTGCTTTCTAGTAATTTAATGGCTTGATTCTCGAAGACAATTGCTAAATCCGCATCATGTTTGGTTTCTTCACTTATTCCAATGATGGCATGTTTTACTGTAACATCTTTGTCATCAAGACTTTCTTTATAGTAGCACATCATTGGATGTACAGTTACCTGGTTTCTATCAAAGAACCCTGACTGCACTTCACTTTGGAAGACACATGCATAGTTCTCACTGAAATCCATTACCATGGCTACAGATCCCTTTGTTAATTTCTCTACACATACACCCATTTGTTTCTGTTGCCAGGATGCTCTAAATGCATGCTCTGGGTACACCATCATGTCTTTCTCTAAAGCTGTCAAAAACACTTTGAAATCAGCTTCTTTGGGCACACAAGAAACGCAGCGCTTTACTTTGTCATATTTCTTTATTTCAATGCTTTCCCATTGATACCATGACACCATCCCATCTCTGTTCTTTTCTTCCATAGTTGCCAAATACTTTTGAAGGCCTTGTACTCCACATTTTTCACAATTTCTTGACACACATTTTAAAGATGGCTCTTGTTCATAGCTGCAGAATGTTGCATCACTCAGACTCTTCTTATCAATCTTAATGTCTTCTGTCATGTCAGTCTCTTTTACAACTCGTTTCAATGTTGTAAGTGCTTCTACTTTCAGGGCTACATTACAACAAGTCTGGCACAGGCATGACCGTCTGCTTGTCTCGGACACTTTCTTTACATTAACTGGTTTTAGTTTGCTGAATGATGTAAGTCCTATTTTATGATTGGGGTTTCTTGTTTTGTATAACTTGTGTGCTTCTTCTAGTGTCATTGTCATCACATGTTTCTGTAGTGTTTCTTTCATACCAGTCTGAGTTTTGATTCTAACAACATCACGTTTGGATGGCACCTCTCTGCTAATTTCAGCACTCAGGTAGAACTCTTTCACTGATTGTTTCACATGATCACTTATCACATCACATCTTGTTTTTCTCTGTTTCTTTTTCCACCATTCATTTCTCATCTTCCTTGTCTTGTAAGACACATTGAAACATTTACTGACTGTGATCTTTTTGTATTTCCTTAGTACTGATTCACGTATTACATCATATGCATGTTTCTTTTCTCTGTCTTTTCGAACACCAATGTTTACTTCGGAAATACTTTCTTTCAAGGAATTCACTATAGCATCTGCTACTTCAAGTTTCTTCTTACAAGCTGGTGTCATTGTTACTCCTTGGTCAGAAAGTACTGTGGATGTTGAAGGTGACTCAATAAGCTTCTTTAAAATGGCGGCTTTCTTCTTTGGTGTCCTAGGCAGAATGCCTTTCACCATTTGCGCTCGTCTGTATACTGTTGCACGGGATAAGTTACTTTTGTTCTGTCTGCTTTCTCCATGACTGTCATTTTCATCAACTGTGTTAACAATTGGAATTGTAGGAGACTTAAGTTTAATTCGCATTCTCCAGGCTTGTGTTCGCTTCACAGCTTTTTTCTTTTTTTCTTCCAGAGCCGGTTTCTTACTCTTTTTAACAACAGGATCTTCAGAAGAACATGTTGTTTTCATCTTTTTTCTCTGTCTGTATCTTTTCATTTCTTCAGCTTTTTTCTTTCTTAAGGAGGCTTTTAATTCAGGATCTGAATTGGCCATGAGTTTCACTTTCATTCGAGCTTCCTTCTTTCTTTCTGTGTCTTTCTTTTTGATTTCAGAATATTTTGTGGAGTTTTCTGTTTTCTGACGCATTCTCCATGCCTTGACTTTCAGCCTGTTTTTCTCCTTTTGCTTCTTTTCTATGTCTTCATTCTTTTCAGCATTCATTTCAGCATTTTTTTCAAGTTTCCGGGATCGCAGTGATGATTTTTGGCTCTCTTCTGTAAAAAGACATTCTGAATATTAATTAACCTTAAACGGTTGGGTTCAATGTATACCTTAGAATATTAATATATATGGTATATAAATCTTCATATAAAGACAGGTTTTGTGAAAAGAAAAACCTCAAAAGGTATAAATGTCCCTATATGGTTCAATTGTATTGTTTCTGTTCATAAAAATGTTTTTGAACATACTTACAGTAGACTTAGAAACAAGTGGCCGTATTTTGTAGAGTCTGTAACCTGAGTACAAGTACAAATCAAATATTACTTAAGCTTCAATTCTGTACATTTAACAAGTATCCACTGTGTCTGTGATCTGTATATTATAACACTGATTGTATTCATTGGCATACACGCCAATCTTTATGTAAAAATATTTCATCTCGGCTCCGTAATAGGCTACACAAAATGAAATTGTGTGTCATACTGTCATAGGATTTCCATTAAACAACCTGTTAAGACCATTTTAGTTTGTTATATGTTGGGCATGGCAATTTCAACAAATAAGCATCACAACATGTGCATTTCATGTGGACAATTGCATTAATTCAGGGCATCATGTACAGACATATGGTTTTGGTTACGGACCCTAGTAACATAGCATGGAATGTTTAGATAAGGATAATACATACCTAGAGCATCACTGGAACCAACGCCTTTAGTGTTTTCCATTTGAAAGGACTTCTTGCTGGAATCTGACCGACTATTACCCAAAATAAGCCATTTTCTTAGCTGATTCCATCATTACAGCTGGACTGTTGTATTTCTTAGAAAGGCGGTTGTTTTGGATGATGCAATAATTCATCACAAATATTGTTGCATCAGCCGTTTTATTGGTATTTTCCAATAGTTAAAAGATGATGCAATATTGCACAATAAAAAAATTGCTTTTACCATGAAAAAATATAAGGAAATATGCTATTGAAAACAATGGAAATTTCAAATCAAAATTTGAAGGCAGATTTTGTAGTGTCCGTAACATTAAATATGTAAAAAAATGCAACTTAAAATCAAAATATTCCAAAAATATTTCAGCCATTAAACATACTCATACAGAGGTTTTTATTTGTGGAATGCCACATTTCTGTCATTAATACATATGTAGATACAAACCCATGGTTACGGACTCTACAGATTTTTTAACCCTGAAAATCTTACAGGTGAACCTCCTTCTTTTTAAGAATGTGAATCATGAATGCCCAAAGCAACAAAAAGTTGGAAGTTTGATTAATAATCAGTCTTACAAAACAGTTATCACTTGTAAATGGGTGAATTTTCAATGTTTTTCATGCATATAACAAGGGATACTTATTGTGATTTTGAAAAATTGGCAAAAGCACCACTTTATGTTAATAAGTCATATTTTCTGTAATAATTTGTCTATTTTCTTGATTTACCCACCAAAATTTAGCACGCACTTGAAATTTTCTATAAGCTGAGGTAATGCATTTTTTCCAAATCATCATGCAAAATAGATATATAACAGTTTGAATATATAAAAAAATCAAATGAGACAGCATAACGCTTGAAAATGGCCATTTTTGGGATATGTTTTTTGCTGTTACTCAAATTTAAATTGATATTTTCACTTGAAATTTGGAGGCCAGCAGGAGTGGACTAGGTTACATGCTTTGGCTGCAAAGAATTAAGTTTGAAATCACACACTTTCCTTCAATCTATGTATAACAACCAAAAAATATAAAATGGACAAATACCGTGTTTTAGCCGAACTGCATGATGAGTTATGTGACAGATGATTGGGTAATTTGCATTACAATCTGTAGGGGCGGTGGAATGCTTCACTTTGAGGATGGTTCTGGAGGAACAAGTGATATCAGGATTCCATTCTTCACTGCTGACATCACACTGGCTATCCCAAATGTGGTAAGTGCATTACAGTAACTCTTCTTCACAAAGATATAGATATAGAAATGGAATTTCAAATGAAGTGTTTCTCTTGATCTAATTTGATATTTGTTCAGGAATCAGGATGAAGAATGTCTGAGGGAATAAAAAGTTGATAAATTTTCAAAGAATAATCACATTGTTCAACACTGATTACATCTTAAAAACATTTTGTCTTGAGCTGCCTTCTGGAGGCCACTTTAGTAATAAATCTTAAAGCCTGTTCTAAATACTTGTTGTTAATTAAATGCAGGTGATGCAGCCAAGCCTTGAGGACATACAGTCTACTCTGAACAAGGCCTGTCAGCTGGTTTTAGATGTCTCCAAGGGAGTTCTCCAGTGGGGTCAGGACAGGAACTCCATCGAAAACTTCTTTTCTTCTTCTAAGAAAAAATCTAGCACTGGTAAAGTTGGATACATTATCGAAAATACCAATATTTTTTTAATAATAAATGTAATTGTTTGCCTTTGCAATGTATATTATAATCTTCAAGAAAGTGAGAAATGTTTACAACAATGTAATTCACAATGATATTTACTTAACCCTTTAGCACATAGACAAGTGGCCAGATTACACCTCCCAGTCAATAGCCATCTTACTGATAAGCAGTCCTTATCTCTATAGGTACTTTTCAGGATATTTGAAAATGAGCAAATGAATACAGCAGTATGACCTTAAAATCAATATTACTCCAGATAATTGTTTCCAAATCTTTTTTATGTGAACACAATTTTTATAGATAATTAAATTATCTAATAAATGGTGTCAATGATGAAATATAAAATTATTTTATTTCATCTGTGAATGCATTTCCAAGATGGAATTTGTAACATTTCTTTGAAATGTCATAATAGCATTAAATCAAAGGGTAATAAAATGCTGGGATCGATCTAAATTTTATTACCCCTATCATAAAAAAGACCCATCTGGATTAAAAGCCGACAATTGATGTTCTTGTTTATAATACACAAAAATGTGGCAGGAATATCCGGTGTCGTCCAGCTGAGAGATCCAGTCCAGAGTGTCTGTTTAACTTTATTACCCTCTCATAAAATTCTTTACAAAAAGAATGCCGATAAATGTTTTCTAAGTAATGAATAAAATGAGCTAAATCACCAAACACTTGCACTAATTTGTTTACTTGACCTATTTTACGACCGGAACCATGCTGGCCATCGATTAGCTCAGTAGAAAATTTACTCATCATTTTCTCAGCTACTTATTGTTTCTATTGTTTGTAACACAAAATATTATCTACGCATCAATGTTTTGGGGGAATTTCCATACTGTACAGTACTGCTATTCCTCGAGGTTTTATTACGTCACAGTGGGATCTCACACCTGTGATTGGCAGTATAAATATTGACCTTCAAGTTTTAGCAGACGACATTTTCAGGGAAAATCAATACACAAAAGGTTAAGCTTCAGATTTTTAAACATCCAGGATATTGTTTACAAAAAGAAAGATGCAAAATGAAAGTATTGAAATGACCCTATTGAAATATGCGGGAGATGCGTATACATCCAGTAGTGTATAGGGTCGGCCAGATGCGTTTACATCTGCTAATGAGCTATGTCGGCCTATCTCGTATACATGCCCTAAAGGGTTAAACAGATGCAAGTTATCAGGGCTTCTAAATATGTGGAACCTCAGTCAAGCCGGGCCAGGCGACACCCCCCCCCCCCACACACACACACACACACAAAAGGAAAGAAGAAAGACCTGTTCAAAAGTCCGATTATATAGAAATGTCACATTTTAGCGACATATTTTCTGTCAATATTTTTTCACGATGTGGCAATTCGTAAGAGGGCTCTAGAGCCAGCATACCAGCATAGCCGATTTAGATAGTCATTGAAAAAAGCTTAATTCAAATGAGATTCTCATCGAGTTCTGCGGCGTTTTTAACAAGAAAGACTGCGATCATAATTAACTGCGGCCGGCAGGAAGCGATCAGACGACAAAAAGTGAAACAGTATTATGATTTATTTGCTTAATGCTTCTACAGTGGTTCAATATTCATTTGATAATCTTGAATAGTAATATATATCTAGATTTATAATCGGGGCTTCAAGCTATAAGTTTGATATCGACGAATATTTCATTACTGCGAATTAAAATGACGCAAGCGGCGCGCTCAGCTCACAGACTTTGTAGTTAATCAAGCGTGTCGCTGTTGATATAGGTTAATTAATTCGGAATTTTAATGCTTTCGCGAATTAACAATGACAATTGCATTTATCTTTAAAACCGTTTTTAACTAGCATTGCTTCTCTATTACAATTTAAATTTAACAGTTTGGTAATCAACAAACGGATATATCATATAATGATGACTACATAGCATATTGCCATGTGAAAATATGGACCGATTTCAACACTTAATCAGGATAGCTGCAAGCACATGATTAATACATAGTTTGTTTAATTGTGTCTTCTGCGACCTACTAATACATGTGATTGGACCGATTGCAAGAGTCTGTTAATTAAAAGATAGGCTTTAGAGTGTTCAGTGTAGTGGAAAAAGCAGCTGGTCGCATTGGTCTGATGGTAACTAAGACACTCTTATTGGGGGTAATTTTGAATGTGTGAATGACCCAAGAATGTTTGTGTATTACAATTTTTACTGACTTAGTCGTTTTGGACTGAAATTATAAAAAAAAATGAGAACATTTCAGACCGATTTTTTTTAACACTTTTTGAAACTCAAATCGGTCTGGCTTGGTCAAAATCGGTCCAGACCAGCAAATTGCCGGTTTTTAGAAGCCCTGCAAGTTATTGTATACTGTCCTTTACAGAATGCTTTAAAACTGTTACCACACCAATTACTCAATTGAAGGACTTTTATATAATTCCATAACTTGGGTAGTGGGTGCAGTAAATATTACTTAAATTTGTCCATAAGGCCCGAGCATGATTTTGTAAACATAGTCATTTCATACTGCAGCAGATATAATTTTGCCATTTGTCCATCTGTCAATACATAGTTTGTGCAGAATTCCCTGTTCTTAATAACTTTCAGAAGGTGTTCAGACTTCATGTTCTTAATCACTGGCTTTTAGACTGTGTTCAGTCTTCCATGTTCTTAATCCCTGGATTTCAGACTGTTCGGCACCATGTTCTTATTCCAGTGCCTATAGACTGTGTTTAGACTTCTATGTTCTTAATCCCTGGATTTCAGACTATGTGTTCAGCTTTCATGTTCTTAATCCCTGGCTTTTAGACTGTGCTTAGACTTCTTTGTTCTTAATCCCTGGATTTCAGACTGTCATCAGCTTCATGTTCTTATTTTAATGCCATTGGACTGTGTTCTGACTTTTATATTTTAATCCCTGGATTTCAGACTGTGTGTTTAGCTTCATGTTCTTATTTTAATGCCTTTGACCTGTGTTTAGACTTCCATGTTTTTAATCCCTGGCTTTCAGACTGTGTGTTTTGACTTCATGCTTTTACTGCCTGGCTTTCAGACTTAATGTTCTGATCTCCATGCCTTTAATCCATGGATTTCAGACTGTATTGTCCTAGAGCAGACAATCAGGACCTATTACAAGCCTGTTGCCGAGAATAAGGATGTGTCCAAATATGTAATGATGATGTCGTCAGCTGTCTCCTCGTTGAAAGGGTCGGTTTTGGAGGCTCTACAGAGATACTCGGACTACGCCTTTCTCTGGGAGAAAGACAGGCAGGAGGCTGTCACTGTGAGTAACCAAATGTTGATAATTTCTATAAACCTAAATATATGTATATATCTTTACATTTGTAATGCACAAAATTAACCCTAAGTTTAAACAACTTCAGGATATAGAACTTGGAGTTTATAAAGGAAATGTGTAAAAAAAATTGACTTGCAGATAAACATAATACCTACACTGTGAGTATGAAATGTTCATAATAATTTGTTGTAGAAACAACAAAGTCTTTTAGGCAAGCTGATCACTGGCTCAAATGTTGCTGTAAGTCTTTATATTAAAAGTGCTGATTTATATTTTATTTTTGAAGGAATTTACTGCTGAGAATCCTATCCTATCTGAGTACAAGGCCAAGGTTACCATGTTCAAGAAGCTGGAAACAAACATTGATGATATTGCTACATCTGAAATTGTCGGGCCAATAGAACTCTTTACAGGTATATTAAGAAATATATTAACATTGATTAAGGATACTGCTTTATGTATTTATAGTTCAGGGCAATTTCATTTTATCATACAACAAACCCAAGGAGACACATTCAAATTGGATTGTCCTTTAGAATTTTGTTTAAACTTTAAGAATCAAAAAACAAAACCTCCCCTTTTATAATTTTTTTTTCCCCTTATTTGGGTGGATTGTTTGTTTAAAAAGAATAGCCCTCAGCTATTGGCATTGTCATATTATAAGGCATAATTGGTATGAAAAGTAAAGACTAAGCGTAACTGGAAAGGGGGAGGATATCGTGCTATTGTGTCCAGTCCAAATGCAGGTTAGTATAATCTTGTGATGAGACTGATCTGACAGCCAATTTGCTATTTTGGATAAGTTTTAGACCAAATTTATATTACCCTAGATGCAACTTTATGTTAATATATATTTATACATCAATTTGAAAGCTCATAGGTATTGCATTTTTTAGAGTCCCTGAAGCTTGCCCTGCGTGTTGAAATCAAGCAGTGGAAGTTGATGTTTGGCCGAGAACTGAATGCCAACTACAAAATCAAGCTGGATGATCTGCTAATGTTTATTGACGACAACAGCAAGCGACTCAGTCGACCAATCAGAGACCTTGAAGATGTGAGACAGGCTATGACAGCTCTCGCTGATATTCGAGAGAATCAGATACATATGGACATGTCCCTTGGTCCCATCGAGGTATTTAAGTTTTTACATTTTTGAACCATAATTAGCTGTAATACACCTATTAGTAGTATCATTTATTTGACAAAAATAGTTGAGGCTCAACATTATAAGGGATACTTGTAGGTTATAACACTTGTAACGTTTAAATGTGGTTGCTGTAATTAATGTCTCAAGACTAACAGTGATTTAGGAGTTAATGTTATGTTTTTAGTTGGCAAATAGACAAACCTGAATATATTCATAGTAAATAAATGCAAAATAAGATTATACAATGTGTAGCAATTGCTCACAATCTTTACTTTCAGGAATCATATGCAATGCTGAATGACTTCGGTGTGACAATTCCTAAAGAGGAGCATGACAAAGTGGACACAATGAGATACTCCTTCCAGAAACTCATATTCATAGCTGTAAGTATATGTGCAAAATAGTTTTGGGGTACTCTTGTTGATAAATAACTGTTGGTATGTGTAATAAGTTTTATTAGTCAAAGTGCAGTCTTAATTATTTTTCACGGTAAGCATAGTCATGTTTTTAGCTCCACTGGCCAAAGGCCATGGAGCTTATGTCGTCACAGATTGTCCGTCGTGAGTGCGTGCGTGCGTGCGTGCGTAAACTTTTACTTTAAACGACATCTCCTCTGAAACTGATAAGCGGATTTTGACAAAACTTCACAGGAATGTTCCTTTGGTGGTCCTTTACCAAAATTGCTCAAATGGTTCCGGTCCATTGCACAATATGGCCGCCAGAGCTAAAAATAGCAAAATCTTTAAACGACATCTCCTCTGAAACGGTTTGGCAGATTTTGATGAAACTTGACAGTAATGTTCCTTGGGTGGTCCTTTATTAAAATTGCTCAAATGGTTCTGGTCCATTGCACAATATGGCCGCCACAGCTAAAAATAGCAAAATCTTTAAACGACATCTCCTCTGAAACGGATAGGCAGATTTTGATGAAACTTGACAGAATTGTTCCTTGGGTGGTCCTTAACCAAAATTGCTCAAATGGTTCCGGTCCGCTGCACAACATGGCTGCCAGGGCAAAAAAAATAGAAAAACCTTTAAAGAACATCTTCTCAGAAACCGATGATCAGATTTTGATGAAACTTGACAGAAATGTTCCTTGGGTGGTCATTAACCAAAATTTGTTAAATGGTTCCAGTCCACTGCACACCATGGCTGCCAGAGCTAAAAAATAAAAAAAACTTTATACGACTTGTCGTCGAAACCGATGACCTTTTTTCGATAAAACTTGACAGAAATGTTTGTTTGGTGCTCCTTTACTCAAATTGCCCAAATCATTTCGGTCCACTGCACAACATGGCAGCCAGAGCTATTAAAGTAAAAAAATTTTTTAAATAACTTCTCCTCAAAAATTGATGATTGTATTTCTATGAAACTTGACGAAAATGTTCGTTAGGTGGTCTTTGCTTGAACCTTTTGGCCAGTGGAGCACAGGCACTGATGTGCCTCTTGTTATACATGTTGCTGTTTATGCTTTATAAATACATTTCGTTCCTTTGCACATTTGAGTATAGCTCTGTGATCTTAACTCCACATTTCAGAATCAAACGCAAGATAACCTTGTGCGCCTACAACCAGGGTTTAAGAAGGAGTTGCTGTCATATGTGGAGGTTTTCCATAAAGATGTTGGGGACTACACACTCAATTATGACATAGTAAGTATATCTTACCATTGTTACAAGCCTTTAAAGAAGTTGTTTCGTAAAATTCAGTGTGCAATGTAAACTTGGCTGCTTGCTTGATTTGAAACACTGGCAAAAACCTAGCTTAATTACATGATTTAATGTTTTTCACAACCATATTTAAGGAGGGACCCATGGCAGAAGGCATCTCTCCAGTGGAGGCTAATGACAGACTTCAAGTGTTCCAGGTATAATGTTTTTTGGAAATCAAATGTTAGCTTTTAAAGTAATGTACTGTTTTCCCAGTAAAGAGGTAATTCCTACCAATATGATATGAAAAATAGAACATTTGAGATTTCAGCTTTTTCTATACAAATTCTTGAAATGTACGCTGTTGGTTGAACAAATTCTGTTATTTAAAAAAAAAAAAATTGTAGGCAATTGTTATATAGTTGAACACTTAATATTGAAACACTTAAACTCATAACTAAGTCATCTAAAGCTGCGTGTCATTTTTGTTTGTCCATCTTTCAGAGTCAGTTTGATGATCTATGGACCAAATTCAGTATCTACAGCGCTGGAGAGCAGCTCTTTGGCCTCACTGTTACAGACTACCCCACACTTGCCCGCATCAAAAAGGAACTAAACCTCCTACAGAAATTGTATGGCCTGTATGGAGCTGTAATGACCAGCATCAATGGATACTTTGACATTCTCTGGACTGAAGTGGACATTGAGAAGATCAACCAGGAACTAAGTGACCTTCAGAATAGGTATTGTTTTGCACAAAGGTATTTTATTTATGCTTTCACTGGGGCTGTTTCCTAAATAGCCTTATGAGCTGTTTTGTACCTAGAACAGATTTTTAGCTTGTCTTCCTTTTTGAAAAAGATAAATGAGGAATTGGCATAGCCTTTATCTTGTGCAAAAAGTTAAACCTTTACCATACAAGATATTCAAAAGAAACTTGATAGACGTGTTGCCTGAGACATTACACACTAGTCTAAATAGGCCCATAACTCTGGCTTAAATAGCTGTCACGAGTTATGTCCATTTTTCGACTACAAAACAACAACAGAAGAGTGTTTTTAAGTTAACATATTTGTATCTGTCAGATGTCGCAGGCTGCCTAAGGCCCTGAAGGAATGGCAGGCTTTTCAGGAGCTGAAGAAGAAGATCGATGACTTCAGTGAATCCTGTCCCCTCTTAGAATTGATGGCTAACAAGGCTATGAAGGTTTGTAAACCTGTCTCGGCTGTGTCAAAAATAGTGTTTAACTAAAACCCCTTTCAGAAGTACCACCATCCATCAAATGTGAGAAGAAGCATCTTTAAAGTAAAAAAAATGGTAGATGGTGATTCAATGGTTTTGTGGAGAATTACCAAACGCTTATAAAGTCTTGCCTTTGTAACTTAAATCTTGAAATCAGTTCACTTTATTTTTGATTTCTTATTGCCTTGTCTAGTTTAAAGCTTGTGATATTTTTTATAGGAGAGACATTGGGACAGGATGGCCAAGCTGACTGGTCACACATTTGACTTTGACTCAGAGAACTTCACTCTCAGAGACATCATGAAGGCTCCACTACTTAAGTATAAGGAAGATATTGAGGTATTGTACTTTGCAATAGAATTCCAATACACAAATAGTGTTAAAAGATTAATTTGCTAATCAATTTGAATTGTTTATTCTGCTTTATTAGCAAATGCATCAAATAACAATGACCAAATAATTCATATTGTGGACATTTTCTTTTATCATGCAAAATGTCACTAGAAAGACATCCTGTATTTGATAAACGAGAATGGCATATTGGGTAAGACTAAGAAACATACATTGCTGCGAATCTTGCTCATAATGTAAAAAAAATTTGGAATAATATTTCTGAAAACATTTCTTCATATTTCAGGACATCTGCATCTCGGCTGTAAAAGAGAAAGACATTGAAGCCAAGCTGTCCCAGGTTGTCACAGACTGGAATGCTAGGGAACTGAGCTTTGCCAATTTCAAAGTCAGGGGAGAACTTCTCCTGAAGGGAGGAGAGACTTCAGAAATTGTTGCACTACTAGAAGACTCACTCATGATTCTGAGCTCCTTACTCAGTAACAGGTACATCAATCATGGACCTTTGATGCTAGATGTTTTGTTTGACAAGTTCTTAAGTGTGTTGTAGAGTTGAAAAAGTTAAAATTGAAACTTGTTCTTAGTTTTGTTAACTTGTTTTTTAGTTACTTATTAAAAATTTGCTTTCCAGTTCTGTTTGGACCAGTATTATGATGCCCTAAATTCTGTTCTGGTGAGTATTCATACTCTTTAAACAAACTGTATTCATGTAGTGCATATCAAGTTGTTTATACATGGCTGGTGATAGGTTCATAGCTTTATATATATATATAAAATAGACCATACTTTTAGAAATAGTCTTGTTAAGGCCAATTTAAACAAATTGCTAGATTTTCATCATTTTTTTTTTTAAATGGGGGGGGGGGATGAACCATGAATATGTTGGTAACAATTTTCCTTTCATACATTTGAATGTTTTACGTCGACTCAGTAGGTATGATTTAACGTCATTCCTGGACAGAACTGGACTGATATGCAAATAGACACCCTAGTTCAACAATTTTATTTGTGTCATTAAAATCTAAGTGATGGGGAAAAAGAGGGAGATAAAAATATAGCAATTAATTTGAAGTCGCCTAAGGGGAGTAAAATCTTCCAAGGTAATTTCAAATGTTTTCAATTAAACTTTGGTAGGTGAAGACAACTGCTCCTGCTATGAAATGTAGGAAAACTGCATATTCACATTGTTTTACAGGTACAATGCCCCCTTCAAGAAGAAGATCCAGCAATGGGTTGGCAAGTTATCCAACACTACAGACATTCTGGAGAGCTGGCTTATTGTACAGAACCTTTGGGTCTATCTGGAAGCTGTGTTTGTGGGAGGAGATATCGCAAAACAGCTTCCACAGGTTTGAATTCTTAACGTCTATAAAAACTAGATTTGTATGAAGGCTGAAACTCATAAATGGAATGATACTTTCTTTGAAATCAAATACTTTCATATATACCTTATAAAGAGACATTTGGCCTTGCTTAAATATTGGATTCAATCATTTGTATTTCATAGGTTTAATGGTAGAGTATTGTCATTGGTCTTTAAAATTCTGATGTCTGATGTCCTCTAAAAAAAGGCTAAGAAAAGTACAATGCAAGTCCTGGTTGTTTTTCTACTGTAGGAAGCAAAGCGGTTCCAGAACATTGACAAATCCTGGGTGAAGATCATGGTGCGGGCTCATGAGATGCCAAATGTAGTAGCGTGCTGTACATCAGACGAAACCATGGGTCAGCTTCTGCCCCATCTTCTAGAACAACTTGAGCTCTGTCAGAAATCTCTCACTGGGTAGGTGGACGGCTTATTAGAACACACATTTGTTGTCAATACCATAAATTTATAGTGGGGATGTATACAGTGTTGGACACTTACTGTTTTTGTGTGGAAGTCTTTTCGATAACCTACTTACAAAGGTCTAAATCAAGGAGTCCATCCCCTGGAGAAATTTTCATTGTCAAACAAAAAATGGGGGAGCTACCAAGGTCTATCTATATAATCTATTTTGTGCAATTGCTTAGGGCTGTCACATAGCATTGTGCTTTCCCTACTTAATTTGCTACTGGTTAGTTTCCCTTAACAAAGGGTCTGGTATCTTTTACATGGGACTTAATTGTCTCCAGTTATGATCAAGAACTTTAACTATTTCAGGTACCTTGAGAAGAAGAGGCTGGTATTCCCTCGGTTTTTCTTCATTTCTGATCCATCCCTGCTAGAAATTCTTGGTCAGGCCAGTGACTCACATACAATCCAGGTAGGTTCTTAATTTGAGGATTTTTTTCAGAAAGACAAAGTATAAAAATATAGTTTAATCATTCAAATCATTGAAATTAGACTTTTGGATGAATAAGCCCAAATTCAAATACTATAGTTTGGCATCAAATTTTTGAACAAGCCCTGCTATATAAAATTCAGAATTTGAGCAAGTCCGAAAGACATTTTACCAGTGCAGGGCTTGTGGGCTTGTGTTAATTTCGATCACTGTCATTCTCTTTCCAATATATTTTACCTTGGTATAAATAATTTTTAAATCTCTGGACATGAATTCTCTTGACATTGATTGTGCATCTGTCAACAACCAACTCCATTGCCGTAAAGTATAAGTGGTTGTTGAAAAAAAACCTGAAAAGTATTTTTTACCTGTTTACACATTCTTTTATGAATTTGTACCCTGCAATGGAAGCATACATTGTTTTCAATGATACCCTTGTGATAACCCTTTTCCCCGCTTTAGGCTCACTTGCTGGGAGTGTTTGAGAATGTGAATAAGGTGGAGTTTCACGAGAAAGACTACGACAGGATACTGTCCGTCATTTCCAGGGAGGGAGAAAAAATTATAGTAGGTGTATTTTGCAAAAATTAGGTTGTAACACCCTATGGTTTAACTGAATCAATATCTGCATCATACTTGAATACATACAACATGATGCATTCAAAACTTTACACACAAGTTCCATGTAATTTTTACTCACTGCATTTTTGTAAATAGTGTCTGTATTCACAGTTCACTCTAAATTTTAAAAGACCATAGTTGTAGCTTAGTTCTTTTAGATGCTTTTGATTATTTGACAAAGTCTAATTTTATGCAAAACAAGTCATGTTGATGCTATTGATATGAGTCGATATATGTTGAAAAATCTTTGTTATAAAAGTTGACAGTTAAATCTAGGCCTCTGCTTCATTTGTCAGCTGGAGACGCCAGTGATGGCCAAGGGCAATGTTGAGCTATGGCTTGGAGAAATTCTCAGGGAACAGATGAAATCGCTACACGGTGTGATCAGGGACGCATTCAGGACCATTGGAAATCCGGACTTTGAACTTCTAGGCTTCCTGAACGACTTCCAAGCACAGGTATCTATGAGTCTTAAAATGAGAAGACACACAGTTGGAATAGGCTGAATGTAACAGAAATTAATTATAAAAATGTCTCATTAGCTTGCTAAGCTTTAGAAGTTGTAATTGTATCATATATCAGGACGGTTCTATGGACACCTCTCTGTATGTTCAAGCATTTCTTGTGAATGTTTGGATATTTTGTGGGCTTTTTCAATTGTTTAAAAGCACTTGGTATGCTCTTATATATTGCAGGTAAATGAAAATTGAACAAAAAAAAATTTTCATCTAAAATAAACTTGTATCAGCATAGTCATTAAATATTTTGAATGTCAGCAAAGTTTTGTTTTGGATAACAAACCCTTCATTGCATTTACAGGTTGGTTTGCTGGGCATCCAAATGATTTGGACACGTGATGCAGAAGAGGCCCTGACCCTGGCCCGGGCAGACAAGAAGATCATGCCAACCACAAACCAACGCTTCCTAGATATGCTGAACAAGCTTATTGATCAGACCACACATGACCTTACCAAGGTGGAGAGAATCAAGTTTGAAACACTTGTCACCATTCATGTGCATCAGAGGGATATCTTTGATGATCTAGTAAGTTAAAATGGTTTAGTTGGACATCTTAATGATAAAAAAAATAACATAAGTCCATTGCCTTGTTAAAATAAAAATACTACATTAGCTCGCTAAGCTAAATTGTAAAAAAATGCAAGGGGCTATAATAATGGTAGGCTTGTGTTTGTGCGTCCTGGCAATCTTGTCTGGAGCAGAACTTTAAGTCTTTTAGGGATTGACTTCAAACTTCATTAGTGTACAGAATCATCTCGCTTATTTACGGAATTATTCACCTTATCTTGAAGTCTTGATATGGTAAGTTCTCTCATACTTCATGACTCCTATTCTTTACCTCATCCAGACAAGAATGCACATCAAGTCTCCCACAGACTTTGAGTGGTTGAAGCAGGCCCGCTTCTACTTCAAGGAGGACACAGACACTTGTATTGTACAGATCACTGATGTCGACTTTATCTACCAGAACGAGTTCTTAGGCTGTACTGACCGGCTGGTCATTACACCACTGACTGACAGGTACCAAATCAAACATAGAGCCTATTTGGCCCTACTTGTATGTTACCATAGAAATATTTGCAACAAAGCATACTTTTAAAACATTTCTTTATTTTGCAAGGAACCATGTTCCTATTGTCAAGGTAGACATATTCATGCACTTAAAAAATAAATCAGAAATAAATTGTGCGCTGCAAAGCCATTGCTTTGAACAGTATTTAATTATAAGTTCTGCAGACTTTTTTTGAGTTGTGTATAATTTGACAATAAAGATATTGCTATTATCTTAGACTAATATTTTATAAGTAATTTGTGTAAGTGGACGTTTGACCTTCACTGCAGATGTTACATCACCCTGGCTCAGGCCCTAGGAATGTCCATGGGAGGAGCCCCTGCCGGCCCTGCTGGTACGGGCAAGACTGAAACCACAAAAGACATGGGCAAGGCACTGGGGAAGTATGTGGTTGTCTTCAACTGTTCCGATCAGATGGACTTCAGAGGACTGGGCAGGATCTACAAAGGTAGGCCCTAAAGGATTTTATGAAAGGGTATTGTTTATTGCTAGTAACTACAGCAAGAAGCAGATATGAAATATGCTTGAAACAGTTTTCTGAATAGTGCCAATTTGTATGAGCATTTTGAGAAGCATTGTGAATAGATTTACAGATTTTTAGATATGTATAATGAGAGAAAAAAGGAATGAATATGAGAGCACCCTATTGATCTTTATGCCCCCACAAAGTGGCGGCATATAGGGTTGCCCTTGTCCGTACGTACGTACGGACGTACGTACGTACGTCCCGAAGATTGTTTCCGATCTAATTCTTGAAAACCGTTTGTCCAATCCTCACCAAACTTTAAACACATGTTTGTGACCATAATATCTTGATCAAGTTCGATAGTCATGGAAATCGCTTTAGTCATTTAGGAGTTACGGCCCTTTTTTGCCAAAAATTCCCGAAGATTGTTTCCGATCTAATTCTTGAAAACCGTTTGTCCAATCCTCACCAAACTTTAAACACATGTTTGTGACCATAATATCTTGATCAAGTTCGATAGTCATGGAAATCGCTTTAGTCATTTAGGAGTTACGGCCCTTTTTTGCCAAAAATACTTCAAAAATATATGTTTCCAATCTAATTCTTGAAAAGTATGTGTCCAATCCTCACCAAACTTTACATACATGATTGTGACCATAATATCTTGATCAAGTTCGATAGCCATGGAAATCGCTTTTGTCATTTAGGAGTTACGGCCCTTTATTTGCAAAAAAAGACTTGAAAAATACGTCCCGAAGATTGTTTCCGATCTAATTCTTGAAAACTGTTTGTTCAATCCTCACCAAACTTTTAACACATGTTTGTGACCATAATATCTTGATCAAGTTCGATAGCCATGGAAATCGCTTTAATCATTTAGGAGTTAGGGCCCTCAGATTATCCTGAATAATCATTATGGCTTATTTTCTGTGACAAAAAATCGAAGTGGGGGCATCCGTGTCCTATGGACACATTTCTAGTTTAAAATATGCTATTGTTTCAAGCTGGTCAAAGTTTAAACATTTCAAATGTATTAACCCCAATGCACAGACTTAATTTTAAATACATGAAACAAAATTTAACTTCTATGCATTTGGAGAGTAGGGATGCTTGAGAAACAAGTGTTGCTTACCTTTGACCAGCCTTAGCCCAGTCTTTATCAAGGGGGTGATTTGATGAGTTTAACAGAATAGAACTGCCTGTATTCACAAAAACAGCCTATCAGATCTACATTGTGCTCGGTGATTGCCAAGAACATGAAAATGGAACTTTTTTAATTTCTGTGTTGCTTTATTCCTTCAGGACTGGCCCAATCCGGCTCATGGGGCTGTTTTGATGAGTTCAACAGAATAGAACTACCCGTTTTGTCAGTAGCAGCTCAGCAGATCTACATTGTGCTCACTGCCAAAAAGGATAGAAAGAAGGAGTTTGTGTTCACTGACGGAGACAATGTGGACCTTAACCCAGAGTTTGGGCTCTTTCTTACCATGGTATAAAACTGTTCTCAGTTAAGGGCCGTTCTATTTAAACATGAACTAACACAAAGAAAAACAAACAGGAACCTCCCTATAGAATTGATTTTTTTGGCCTTCCTGGGTTGGAGTGTATGCCCTTAATTTAAAGTTATCTCTTTAAGCTATTTTGTGGAAACAACTGTAAATTGATGTAGGTCCCTCTTCAGTCTGTTCTACTGGGTATATACCAATACCAAACTAGAATGTTTGCCAGGTGGGGCTTCAACCCGCAATATCTTTGGTGAGCTGTTTGATACCATTCCTCAAATCTTGCCATCAGAAATGGTAACCTTTCATTAAAAATGAGAATACAACTTTTGTGTCTCTACACAGATATTTAAGAACATGCCAACGTTTTACATGCTTATGTACCTCAATAAATACAATTTTGTTGACAGAACCCCGGTTATGCTGGAAGACAGGAGTTGCCTGAGAACTTGAAGGTTCAGTTCAGAACAGTGTCCATGATGGTGCCAGACAGACAGGTAAACAAACTATAACAATGTTATTGACTTTGTTAAGCAACGACTCCACAAAGATAGATATAACTTACTGTTACATATTTGTATGTTTTTGTTCTCCTTAATCATAGTATGACGTTCATAGATTATCATGAGAGTGAAGCTGGCTGCCTGTGGTTTCCTGGAAAACGTGCTCCTGGCCCAGAAGTTTTACACCTTATACAAGCTTTGTGAAGAACAGTTGTCCAAGCAAGTAAGTTTGTTTTATCTACCGTAAATGACTGGGTATAAGACGCAGACAAAAAAAATCCATGAAAAAACCGTTTGATCTATGTTTGGGGTTAAAGGACGCATAGAAAATATGTCAAAAACATCTGTCAATTTCGGCCACCATGTTTATTGACAGTGACAAAAAATATTTTTTTCGTGAAAATGTTGATGGTTATCTTTAAAACCATACAATGATAATGCAAAATGTGTTTCATTTTAATTCGTTTTATGTTAGGAAAGGCACTTAAAAGAACTGATTGTGACCATTTGTTTCTGGATAGCACTGAAAGGTGCCTTTTATGAAAATATGTATGATTTCTTTTTGACAGTATAAGATAACCTGTCGTGAATGAAGTTAAGTTATGCATAAACCTTATATTGTATGGATTTGTTCTCAAAATGTCAACACCTACAGAAAAGAATAAAGTTCGCGTAAATGTGAGAAAAAAACAAGACCATTATCGCATCAATTTGTAGTATTGGTATGTTAAACAGAACAAAAGGCAATGCGAGTTTTTCACACTTTATCGTTATCATACAACTGACAAAAAATATTTTGACAGTGCGAAACTTTGCTTTTTATATGCATGTTTAATTATTGTTCAATTCAATTTATTATTCAAAATAATATTGAATAACTTAAATATAAATATCGAAAAATATTTTTGTTTAAATTATTAACGTCATACGATATACCGTATCCCGATCTTCAACTGCCGTTT
Organism: Mya arenaria; assembly: GCF_026914265.1. Classification (NCBI taxonomy): domain Eukaryota; kingdom Metazoa; phylum Mollusca; class Bivalvia; order Myida; family Myidae; genus Mya; species Mya arenaria. The sequence goes on from NC_069122.1 coordinate 8,536,414, forward strand.
TAACCCGTATATACTTGATCAATATGACGTGAGTAACATCCCTTTCTACATAAAACTAAACAAACTCTCGGATTGAAATCGACCTCAGAAAAAAAGTTCAAAAAATTGTTACTAGGTATTATACGCAGGCATTTTTTACATCAAATTCTGAGAGAGAAAAGTGCGTCTAATACCCAGTCATTTACGGTACATATTACTGTATAGTTTTTTGTTACCAGGTCATTTTCATACATTCACTTTCAAAAGTCTCAAATATGGAGAAAAAAATCTTGGTTAGTTCATTTGAAACAACATTTTGATACCAAAGGTGCAGGTCATGGAATGTTTTGATTATATAGGTCCACTATGATTTTGGTCTGCGGAACATCTTGTCAGTACTGAGAACTCTTGGATCCAATAAGAGAGCCAGGCCCAATGATACAGAGAGCACAATTGTGATGAGAGTGTTGAGGGATATGAACCTCTCAAAACTGGTATGTATTTGTATGTTTTAGGGCTACATGAATATAAGACATCTGTGAGCAGTTAGACAAGTTTGAAAAAAAATCTCATGTTCTACCATAATGGACAGGAGTATGTACATGTTTCTATATAGGAAATCAAATCTAGCATGATTCTCTATACTGTCAACTCCGTAAAAAGATACTGGTTAAACTTAACTACAGTTAAATTTATAAAAATGGTGAAGTGCTACTTCTGATAGAAACAGAGCAGAATTCTAGTTTTTTAAATGCTTCTTTTGGAAATTTTAAGTAGATGGTTGGTGAAAAAGAGGTATTGAAAAACACTATTTCAGTTCTAATAAAAAAATTATATGGAATTTAAAAAAGGTATCAGTGAAATCTTCTGGGGTACTATTATTTTATAACCTTTAATTTCTTTGGCTTGCTATAGGTGGATGAAGATGAGCCATTGTTTATGAGCTTGATTGCTGACTTGTTCCCTGGTATCACCCTGGACTCAGCCACATACGCAGAGCTTCAAGTGGCAGTTGCTGGCCAAGTAGAGGCTGCAGGTCTTATAAACCACCCATCATGGAACCTCAAAGTGGTACAGGTAAGTGTACATTGGATTTGGGATTTTTTTAACTGTCACACTGTTAATGAATCTAATAGCCAACTTGTTCTCTGGGATCATTCTGAACTCTGCCATGTATACAGTACACGCCTCGCAAAACTACCACTTTCCTCGGTCACTCCGAGCATTTTTAGATTTATCACGGACATCCACCAAGTACCAAACTGCTTTCCTTGCTAAAATCCGCCGAGTTTCGCCAAGTTGCTCGTTTTCCGCTGAGGGTTTTATTGCCGGTATCGCCGGTGATCGTGTTGTTTTATTGGCCTCAAAGCGGAACTACGAGTTGTATGCTTTGCTACTACCTTGCTACTATTGAAAATAAATAATTATATTTGCAGTTATTTCCTTTATAAAAATCAATCATTTTCACATTTGTTAGCTTTTCCTCATAAAGAAAGAAAGAAGATATATTTAATAAAACAATACATCTATATCTCGTTTGATTATTAATTTACCTTTCAACTAATACTCGTGAATTGCCTGTTGATATCCACATGTTTAAGATATAACACCACGTGTTTGTTTGTTTATAATTATTATGTCATACTCTTTTTGTGTTAAATTGTTGAGAACTAAATTGGATTGGAGTTATGAAGGTGTTGAGTACCATGTACATGCAAGTGTGAATATTTATCCTGTCACTATTTCTTTTGTGATACATATCAGTCATTTTTCCTCATTCCAGAAAATATTTTAATTGCATTGTTAATTTATATATGGCGATATAAAAGTATGAAGGTATAACTCATGTTCTGTGGTTTAAAAAACGCCAATTTAATCTACATCTGTATGAATATATTTTCGTAATCTATTTCCTTCTCTAAATGAATATAATTCAGCTTTTGGTTATCTGGCATGTTTGTTATTGCGAAAAATGCATTTGTTTTTATCAAACTGGAGGTTTAAAATGTCTAATTAATTAATGAATAATAAAAAGAAATTAATGGAATATACGTAGCAAACAGAAGGTTTACATCACTTTAAGATACTGGGACAAAAGTCAAATGAGTAAAATATAATTAGAACTGGGTCAAAAATGAACATCATCATATATATTGAATTTTTACGCTGTTAAAAGATTACCAGTCATATTATGTGCAAGTTGAGTCTGAAACATATTGAAACAACACAATATAAGAATAGTGTTCAAATAAATTAACAAAATTAGATACATGAACAGTAGGAGATTCTTATCGGTTTCCTCAGAATTTCGCGGTGTTTTCACTCCGAGATAGCAGCCATTGTAATTATACAGTCTACTGATCAGCTTCGGAGTGTGAACGAGTGAAAAAGCCGAGGAGAGCAGATTTCGGTAAATTTGATGTCGTGTCCGCGATGACGAAAATTCGACGAGGAAAACGGAAAGTGGTAGTTCCACAAGGAATGTACTGTACATAGAGCTTCAAAAGCAGATATTAACAAAGTAGAGGCTGCCAGCCTTATTAACTGTGAATCCTTGATGTAACCTCAAATTCGTACAGGTAAGTATTATAGTACATGTATTGAGATATTTCTAATAACACACTGTATATGACTTCTATGACTTGTGGTAATATCAATTTTAAAGATTTGTCAGTTACTTCAATTAAATATTTTGACACCCTATAGTGGTGTATAATGTTTGTTGTTTCTTGTTGAGAAAGCATTTCTAGACTATCTTTGGTCATGTAAAGATTTATGTTAACCCTTTAGCACATAGACAAGTGGCCAGATTACACCTCCCAGTCAATAGCCAACTTACTGATAGCCAACTTTTTTTTGGCATTTTGATCCGCGAATTTTTTTTCAACGCCTTTCCGCTACTATTTTCTGTTTCTGCTCTTTTCTTCTGTTTCGGTTCTTTTCGATTTGTAGACACACTCGTAGAGCTTCGGTTTTTATCGCTGATCGCAATGAGCGTTTCGAAAACATGGCTGACTGCAAGTTTGTCGAATGTGAACCGAACGAAATTACGTTTTGTGTGACAATAAATTACTTAAATAAAAAAATTAAAAACAACTTTGTAAGAAAATTCAATGTCGACTACACATGGTACGATGTATTTGATATTTTAATGGAGAATGATGAAACAATCCCGGAGAGCTACTACGACAACTTCGAAAAAATGTCAAAAATAACGGTCTCGTCAAAGCCCTCAGAGACTGCAACAGTATGATTGTATGTAAACCAATTTGTTTCACATTTTCGTTTGCTTATCTTGAGTGTCATAAGTTTGTTTTGTTGAGTTCATCTCTGTGTCAGTCTTAAGTAGATTGAAATTCTTTGAAATTAAAAAAAATAAAGGATCAGAAGTTAAGATGTTTGTTGTTCAAAAGTTTATTACAATGCCTTGAATAACTAGTGTTATGTAGTGAATGTACTGTACACAAGATCCAGTTGTCGCTGGAGAAAAAAAAAAAAAAAAAAAAAACCTACCTACCTACCTACCTTAAAAAATCTGGGTAGGGTTACTCCAAACAAGATTTTTTTTAAGGTTGGCCTTATCTGCATAGGTACTTTTCAGGATATTTGAAAATGAGCAAATGAATACAGCAGTATGACCTTAAAATCATTATTGCTCCAAATAATTGTTTACAAATCTTTTTTATGTGAATACATTTTTATAGATAATTAAATTATCTAATAAATGGTGTCAATGATGAAATATAAAATTATTTTATTTCATCTGTGAATGCATTTTCAAGATGGAATTGTAACATTTCTTTGAAATGTCATAATATGCGGGAGATGCGTATACATCCAGTAGTGTATAGGGTCGGCCAGATGCGTTTACATCTGCTAATGAGCTATGTCGGCCTATCTCGTTTACATGCGCTAAAGGGTTAAACATTCTGAACTCACCGTGATAATGACAAATGCTTTATCAAGAATCAAGAAATTGTGTATATCCTTCAGACTTACAGACAAATAACAGGGAATTACATTAAACCTTTCAGCTGTACGAGACACAGTGTGTGCGTCACGGCATGATGACTCTGGGCCCTAGCGGAGCAGGCAAATCCTGCTGTATCCATGTACTGATGAAGGCTATGACTGATTGTGGGGCTCCACACAGGGAAATGAAAATGAACCCCAAGGCCATCACAGCCCCACAGATGTTTGGGCGACTCGATGTGGCGACTAATGATTGGACTGATGGAATCTTCTCAACACTCTGGAGAAGGACACTGAAGGCAAAAAAAGGTTAGGCATGGGCCAGTAAGGTAGTGGCATGTTGTTATTGATGCATACACAGTCTGCAGACTATAAGTATCTTCCATGGCCGAGAATGTAAGATAGGTTCATTCCGACCCGAGCGTAGGGTGTTTTGCGGAAACGAGGTTTACCGAGATGCTTTTTCTCCCACCTCAGTTTAACAGTTAAGTAAAAATATGTTTTTTGCTGGAACTCTTTTGTGCTTAGTGAAAATAATTGTGTATGGATATGCGATAATTCATGGTTATCTTGGATGTAAATAGTCAAATCGGTCTATAAATAGTTCTGAGGAGAGTGAAGCATTATTCATTGAAAGGTGCGTGAAAACTGTTTTATGGTGACATTTGAAGCAATAAGTAATTAATTAGCGTTCTAAATATTGCCACAAGACAAGGTTTCCATGATGCTGTAGACGACAGTCTTCAACAAGGGAGGTAATAACAATGTGGTGACCATTAAATAGGAGTTCCATACGGACATTTTATCTTTGCCCATGGCCAAGATAAGAATTTCTAGCATGGTTAAATTATTGGATCTACTTATCTGAGATGGGAGAAATTGAAATTATGATTTTGATTGAGATGACTGAATCCTTATATCACTTGTTGGCCTGAAAATTGTAAAACTCTTAGCGGCTTTATATTAAATCTTGAACAATATATTTTACTTAAATTAATTGTTGGGCTCTACACTTATCGCTGCCTGCAAAGTTTGAAGAACTGGTTATAAGTTTTTAAATGGAAATGTGTCTGTGATGGAAGATTATGTGATCTTGCATCATGACTAATATGTGATACATGCCATTGTGAACTAAGAAACTGCATATTCATTGATGGTTTGTATGTTTACTTAGGAGAACACATCTGGCTTGTCCTTGACGGACCAGTAGATGCTATCTGGATTGAGAACCTCAACTCTGTGTTGGACGACAACAAGACTCTCACCCTGGCCAATGGTGATCGTATCCCAATGGCGCCCAATTGTAAGATTGTGTTTGAAGTGCACAACATTGACAATGCCTCCCCTGCCACTGTGTCACGTAACGGTATGGTGTTCATGAGCAGCTCTGCATTGGACTGGAGGCCCATTCTTCAGGTATAAAAGAATAATCAATGACTTTGTTTTTGATTTGTCTTATAACTGTAAAAGGTGTGTCAGATTATTCATCTCGTAAAGATATTTGGTTCAATTTGAGAAAGAAGTCATCTTACACTTTCAATCAAATACAAAGGTTTCCCGTAACCTGAGTTTTACATTATTGCTATCAAATAAAATATAACAAATCGATCTACTCTACAAACTTGTGATCTTCTGAAATATATATATTTTCATGGTTTACTTATATCTTAAACTATCAACAATATGACTTGTACTGTCAGGGTTGGCTGAAGACGCGTACAGCTCAGGAGGGAGATCTGCTGTATGGCTTCTTTGACCGGGTATTTGATGATGTGTACCGATATGTGAACCTCACTCTCAACATGAAGATGGATATCTTGGAGTGTAACCAGATCAGACAGGTAAAGGATGGTGTACACTCTCCCAGATCAGGCAGGTAAAGGATACAGTACACTATACTCGATTGAGTTTAGCAGCCCTGTAATGTATGTATTTGTTGGGAATTTGGCGCGATGTAACGCGAGGAACGGAAGTGACGTAATACGCGGAATGTATGACACTAACAGAACGTAACTTCCTGTTTTGTTGTTATTCTATGTATGAACCTACACGACGTGTTTTACCGTGATCACTCCAAACAGTATTATCAATAACGTTTAATTTCCAAAATTTGAGTCACTGAAAAACAACAGTCACTGCTGCAATTTTCCTGTTAGGGACTCCATTGTTACAACATAGGTATTATCAATAAGAACATTTTATTTCAGAAATTAAAGTTACTGTTGAAAACAACAGACCATGATTCTGCCTTTTTTCAGGCTAGGGACACCCATTTCCATCTTTCTGTGCACCCCTAGGACATCCTAAACATAGTTGAATTGAGTATTGAAAAACTCCTAGAGAAATACCCTTAACATAAGTCCCATTTCAGGCCACTGACTTACTGGAGGGCCTAATACCTAAGAGAGATGACAAAGGCAATCTGCCAGCTCACCACCTGGAAAAACTATTCATATTTGCCATCATGTGGAGTCTCGGCGCACTTCTTGAGTTAGAAGACAGAGCTAAGATGGAGAGATTTATGGTGGATAATGAAGTAGCATCTCTTCCACCCATCAAGGATGATGAAACCATGTTTGAGTACCTTGTCAATGAGAAGGGTATGTCTGCTGCTATGTTGGAAGTTTTTTTTCTAAACTGTTAACTTGAGAAATTGCTGTACGCAAAATGGATTTGAAATCAACAAAGTAAACAGTTTTCTAAGGGTAATAATTTGTAATGGTTACATGCAAGGGGGAAGAAGCAAAAAGGTTCTGTGTGACATTAAATGGGAAAACATGGCAAAACCTCTTTATTTATTCCTGCAAAAATGCAACATTGTAAGGATAGAATCAGTTTGAAACATTTTCCAGGAGAATGGATCCACTGGATGCATCGTGTAGATGAATATCTCTATCCTGCTGACAGTGTACCAGATTTCAGCTCCATCCTCGTTCCCAATGTGGATAACGTCAGGACTAACTTCCTTATTGACACCATTGCCAAGCAATACAAGGTACACACATCATACAAGAGGTTGCAGTGTTTTGGTCTTTTGATTAACTGTCATACATTCCATTATATTTTGCTTCCACAAAATTTGATTGTCAAAGGGCCTGACTACACATCTGAAAATTTCTGAATGAGAAATGGTTTTGAGAAAGTGAAAATTATTTTGCTGGAAGTGAATGCGCTCATTTTTTGAAGAAAAGAAATTCAAGGATTGTGTCAGTTTTAGTGTCATTGGTTGACATGTTGTTTGTATGACATTGTCATTCTTGTATTCATGACATCATAAATGCTTGCCATAACTTGGAATGTGTTGACTGATAACAACTTCAAACAATTTTTGCATTGCAGGCTGTTTTGCTGATAGGAGAACCTGGTACAGCCAAAACAGTTATGATCAAGGGTAACATGGCAAAGTATAATCCAGATGTCCACCTTGGCAAGAGCTTCAACTTCTCTTCCGCATCAACTCCCTGCATGTTCCAGGTATAACCGTCAGTCTGCTTTAAATGGTTTATGAAGCACATGTCATTTGGGCTTCTGTTAATCATCAAATCTGGAAATTGCCTGTTTAAATGTTAACTACAGACAACACATAGCAGTCTTTCAATCAGAATTTGTATACAATCTAAGTTCTTTCATCACTACTTGGTTAAATGAAGCCAGAACAATGATATAAACTCTGTTTTGAGCAAGGCTGATTCCAGTTTAGCACAGTGGTTAGCGCCAATCTCACCATGGCTACTCAGCTTAGGGAGTTATGGGTTTGGTTTGTGGTCTGATCACCGAGCTGGACAAGTAAATAAATATTTCTTAACAATCATTGTTATATAACTTAAATTTAAAATAAGGATTTTACCAATGTATGCCTTGCTAGATTGTGTTAATTTCAACAAATGCATATTGGTTGACTTTCAAATGGTAATATATTCAGGTTTAACTATGTAAATAATTTCTTTTAGAGAACGATTGAAAGCTATGTTGACAAGCGTATGGGAAGTACATATGGCCCTCCAGGTGGAAGACGTATGACAGTGTTCGTAGATGATATTAACATGCCCATCATTAATGAATGGGGAGATCAGGTCAGTTAGAAAATATTTAGATGTTAATAAATGCTTACTCTAATTAGAGGAACCATTTAAACAACTACCTTAACCCAACTTCACTTCAATTAGGGTTAGAAGACCAAAAATTTCTATCAAAAATGTAATATGGGTTGACACTTTTATGAAGAAGGTGTATTGGAGTCACCATAGGTTTGGTTGGTTTGTTAGACAACGGACCAAAAATTAGAGTAGCGAACAAGTATTCTAGAAATTCAAAAATAGGGGGATCAGCTCCTATGTAGGTTATTATTCTATAGATGATGCTTTAATTATCAGCGTTGCTTTTATGAAGAAATATGTTACTCTTGTTTGACATGGCAGGGGGATTTTGTTGTCTTCTTTACATGCACACCTAACTGATCAATTTCTTTGAACAAAAATGATATATTTATATTGATAAGAGTTGCTTCTCCTTATCTTAAATGAAAACAATGATACTCGCGCAAAAATGTCAGCGATAATTAACACATTTTCCATCAGTTGTAGCTAATTCATTGAAGAGTTATGGCCCTTTATCATGACTTTCTGTTCATAGTACCATTATTCTAGGTGACCAATGAGATCACACGGCAGATGATGGAGATGCATGGCATGTACAGCCTGGACAAACCCGGAGACTTTATCTCCATAGTTGACCTACAATTTATAGCAGCCATGATCCATCCTGGAGGGGGCAGGAATGACATACCAGAGAGGCTCAAACGGCAGTTCTGTATCTTCAACTGTACACTTCCCTCCAACAACTCCATCGACAAGATCTTTGGTGAGCTCATTGTATTTATGAAATGAAAAAGACCTTCATGATTGTAGCTTTGCATAAAGTACTCAAATATTATGTGCTATTTTTGCGTTGAAAACTTTTACCTTTGCGTTAATCTAATATAACGAATCTCAACAATATTTATGAAAACTAATTGATTTTTTTCACCTGAATTTGTGAAAATTTATCTGCACTATTACTTAACTTGAAATATAAATTCAAGGACTAACAAGTCAAATTTAGGAATTCTGCATGGATTTGAGGAATTAACTATTTGGAATGGGTCAGAATATCTGACCATCAGATGCCTGGAAAAAAGCCTAAACTTATAAATACGATGTTTGAAACTAATATTTTGAACTCCTTTCATGATTCAGGTTAAAAAGAAATACTTGGTTTTGTTTCCAACCTGCTACTAAATGCTTCATAGAGATAAACATATGTCTAACAAGGCTGGAAGCATTTAGGAACTTTAAATTTTACCATTTCAGGAATAATTGGATGTGGCTACTTCTGTCCTACAAGGTTTGAACCAGAGGTGTGTGAGCTGACAAAACTCCTTGTTCCTGCTACTAGGAGCCTCTGGCAAGCTACAAAGGCAAGTTAAATACATGGACAAGTGAAATTACATACACACCATCCATCATAACTTTTTATTAACCAGGTTTTCAACGAAAACCAGGTTATTAGAATGAGATTGTCGTTGGGCGGGTGGGCAGGCGGGCGTCAAACATTGGTTTCTGTTCAATAACTTTAGTTAGCATTGATAGATATTGATTAAACTTGGGTGTGTAGAAGTAGCTTATGGGAAGTCAGCTAGCTTGGGATTGCTTTTGAGGGGGGGGGGGGGGCTAAGGTCAAGGTCACTGTTACTAAAAATAGAAAAATGGTTTCTGCCCAATAACTTTAGTTAGCATTGATAGATATTGACGAAACTTGGTGTGTAAGTTGCTTATGTGAAGAGCTAGCTTGGGATTGCTTTTGAGTGGGGAGGGGCTATGGTCAAGGTCACTATTACTTAAAATAGAAAAATGGTCAAGGTCACTGTTACTTAAAATAGAAAAATGGTTTCTGCCCAATAACTTTAGTTAGCATTGACCGATATTGATGAAACTTGGTGTGTAGGTAGCTTATGTACAGAGCTAGCTTGGGATTGCTTTTGAGGGGGATGGGGCTAAGGTCAAGGTAGTCTGTTACTAAAAATAGAAAAATGGTTTCTGCCCAATAACATAAGTTAGTATTGATAGATATTGATGAAACTTAGTGTGTAGGTACTAGTAGCTTATGTGAAAAGCAAACCTGGAATTTCTTTTGGGGGGGGGGGGTCAAGGTCACTGTTGCTAAAAATAGAAAAATGGTTTCTGCCCAATAACTTTAGTTAGAATTGATAGATATTGATGAAACTTCAAGCGAAGGTAGCTTATGTGAAGAGCTAACTTGGGAGGTGGGGTCAAAGTCACTGTTCCGAAAAATAGAAAAATGTTTTTCTGCCCAACAACTTAGTTAGAATTGATGGATAGTGATGAATCTTAGTGTGAATATAGCTTATATGAAGCTGCAAATTGAACTTGCTCATACAACAAATTAATTGGCTATAATTTCTGATTGCCCATAACAAAAACCTGGTTTTGTCACATTGCGGCGCTTCTAATTGTAGTTGTTTTCAAAAATAAAATTTAATGCAGCAGGAAGACATTTCAATTCAGTCCCCTTGCAAGCATTGTAAAAAAAGTTAGAGAAACTGTTGTAAGAATACTCTGAATTTAATATTCATGCTTTTGTCGAAACTTGTTATGTCAAAGTTGTTTGGACCTTCGGGAAAAAGTTGAGACAACAACAATTGCATACAAAATTCAAAAATAAAGCACCAAATGCAACACGTTGGATTTTAAATTCTGTTCACACTGATATTTACATCCGCCATTGAACAGGTCTTGTAATATGTTTCCGTCATGAAAACTGCAAAATTATTATTGAAATTGAAATTTGAATTTCTTTGTGACAACTTTATTTAAACAATAATAATGATAATAGTAACTCAAATAAAATACAAGCACATACATGATATAATGAACAGCAATATAGCACATTAAAAGATGATAGCCTAACATTCAAAAAAATACATTTAAGCACATTTTGTTAACATACAGTAGAATAAAATGCATGATTCGTTTACAATGGTTTTAAATTATAGGCTGTTTGTTTTCTACATGAGTTGTAGAAAAATTTCTTCGTAATTTCATTTTCACTTTTGGGAATTTTGATCAAATTTCTAAATCTTTCTATATACCGTAAATGACTGGGTATAAGACGATAGGGGGTATTAGACGCAGGGGAAAAAATCTGTGAAAAATCCGAGAAAAAAACTTTTAATCTATGTTTTTGGTTAAAAGACGCATAGAAAAAATGTCAAAATCGTCCGGCATTTTCAGCCACCATGTTTGTTGACAGTGACAAAAAAAAATATTTTCGTGAAAATGGCGATGGTTATCTTTAAAACCATACTGTCGAGAATGAAAAGTTATGTTAAGCAAAAAATATTTTGACAGTGCCCAACTTTGCCTTTTTATAATTATGTAAGTTTGATTATTGTTTAATTTAATTTATTATTCAAAATAATATTGAATACCGTAATTCACAAGAGTTCGGACACCATAAATTAATTATTTTTTTCGCTCTCCGAATACATAGAAAATTATCATTTTTACATTTTATTTACATGTTTGTTTAACCTGCCTTTTTTCTTCATGTTTGCTTTTTACCACTTATTAATTTATCCGTAGTAATCAATGGTCATAAACTTATTTATTACGCCTATAAGTGTAAATCCTTCATGAAGTTAATTAAAACACCATTTTATACATGCACTGAACTGAATAAACACATTCTATCGGCTTCAGATCAAAGAGTCACACTGTGTGACGTCACATAACTTACAGTTATGCCCACGAGGATCTCGTGGAGAGCATGGACATTGCTATGCAGGATTAATAAATAACTGTACGATTATTGCTTCATATAGTCTATAAGTGTGGTACAAGTTTGAAAGCTTGGCAGATCATTTTACAAACATGCCATGTCGATGTTTTTTTAATCCCTTGATTGCCCTTGTTGTTTGTTTAATCCTCAAATAAATATATCACACTTCCTTTTCAACAGGCAATAAATCGTTTAGGATGGGTAGTAACTAATTAAATTGTCACAGTGGTGTATACGGTTAGGTAATCTAGCCAGGCAGTGTAAAGATAAAAATCAATAATCTTCGTCTGTGAAACTTGGTAACTATGAAAGTTATGATTGATGTCCTTTGGGTGTCCGAAAATTAGGTACGCAAAATTAATTATTTTGGGAAATAATTATGGGTGTCCAAATATTTAGAGTGTCCAAACTCTTAGGTGAATTACGGTAACTTTAATCGAAAAATAGTTTTGTTGAAATTATAAACGTCTTACGATATACCGTATCCCGATCGTCAACTGCCGTTTTAACCCGTATATACTCGATCAATATGACGCGAGTAACATCCCTTTCTACATAAATCTAAACAAACTCTCGGCTTGAAATTGACCTCAGAAAAAAAGTTCAAAAAATTGTTACTGGGTATTATACGCAGACATTTTTTTGCATCAAAATCTGAGGGAAAAAAGTGCGTCTAATAACCAGTCATTTACGGTATTATATATAAGCCTAAAATCAGTCTTTTCTGACACTTGCTTGTGCAATAAATACATAAACAAACAAATTCAATCATTCACACCAATTATAACAATTTGCTAATACTAATTTAGTGACATTCTGTCAACCATCATGAAAACTTGGCACCTTCAGCTTGATTCTGCATTTGACATAAACTCTGTATATGTAGGAAATTTGTAAAATTGGACGGCTGGGAATTAAATATATTGATACAGCAAAGAAGTTTGACTCCACCTGAAAACCAAGATATCAAAGATTAACATAGCGAGTTTTGACTGAATTTTTTCATTTAAAATTGTTGAATTGCAAAAACTTTTCTCTTTTGTTTAAAAGTAGCTTACAAGGTTTAACATTACGAAAAGTATCTTAAAGTTTGATTCAAGGACTATCATTAAATGAAAAACTTATATTTGCCCATACCAGGTGAAGATGTTGCCTACACCAGCAAAGTTTCACTACATCTTCAACCTTCGAGATTTGTCTCGTATCTGGGAAGGCATGTTGAAAGTTAAAGGAGAGGAGTGTAGAGATGTGAGAACCACGTTGGGGCTGTGGAAGCATGAGTGTACCAGGGTCATTGCTGACAGGTAGAATGCAATGTATAGAATATACACATATATATATGTTACATAGTCTGCGAAATGAATCTTTGAAGTTGTCCACAAAGACTGATCTTGTGGAAGAATTCAGATCAAAATACAAAATTAAGCCAAGTGATAGGATTATAGAATAGATGGGTAAAACTGAATTAAAGAACTTTTTCAAAAACATTTAAAATGAACTGTGGTTGCCTGCTAATGATACTCAATTCCTTGTAACCATTCAACCTTCTTCCTCAGGACTCATTTTTTGCTATCATATAATAAGAAGAACTTATTTGCAGAGGTGCAAATTTCAAAAGTAACATGATTCTTACCTAGGTGAGCTCAAGTTTGATGGTTTTGGTTTAATCTTAAAGTAGATCAGTAGATTTGTGTGCAACCTGGCCTCTGAAAGTTTGTTGTCTAACAAAGAATAGCAAATGGTACTTTTCTCTAAATCACTAAAAACTAGCAATATTTTCATAAAAGTTTCATAACCGCTTCCCAGATTCACCAACGCTGAAGACAAGAAGTGGTTTGAGAAAGCGATGACCAGCATCTGCCAAAATAATGTTGGTGAGGAATACCTCTCCCAACTTCCAGAAGAGCCAATCTTTGTGGACTTTCTACGGGAGGCCCCTGAACCTACAGGAGAGGAGTCAGAGGATGCAGTACTTGAGGCTCCCAAGATCTATGAGACTGTATGTTGGTTTACAGTCTTCTTTTTTTTTCCATTCAACAGAAAAAATTTCCCATTAAAAAAACTTGGGGAATGTAAACTCAGTATTTTAACAGTTCTAATACTTACACAAATTTAATTGTCATTTTTCAAAATTATACCAAATTTTATAGAAAAAAAAAATAACGTCGTTGAATTCCAAAATTGATGCGAAACATCATAATTTTCCCAATTTTGAGTAGTGTCCTTTAACCAAAGTAGCTGGAAAAACTCCTGCCTTATTCTTGAAATTATCTTTTTCATATATATATATATGATACTGTAGCCTGCAAAGCATAGAAGACTCATGTATATACGTGTATCTTTATCCGGCATCCCATCATACTTCTGTTTCTGATCATTAACTTGAATGTGTTGTTGAAGAGTCTTCAAATTGAGTATGTTCATTGGTCATTGGAGGTATATTACACCTATTGGTTTTGAGGCCTGTATATAAAAGTTAATTGTTGATGTTACCTTTACTAGAAAAATAATAGACAATCAGGCGACACATCAGATATGACAGGGGAAAGCTGGTTCCTTGCATCTTTCTGTATCAGTGACGAAAGTACTAAGTTTATTTGATGAAACATCAGGGTTCTCAATAAATTTCGGTTGAACTGTCTCAAACAGTTCAGTAACCAACTAGCTCCTACTTATTCAACTTAATATTTATTTATTTTTCCAAATTTGAACTGACCAAAAATTGCCATTTGAACCTTCCTTTTTGGCCGGCAGCCTGAACACTGAACATGATCAGACTATTAATGTAAATCACCAATATCACTCACCACATTAATCACTGGAACAAGGTTAGGTACTTCATTTTTTATTATCAATTACCAGGTGTTAAAATTGAATTATCAATATAGAATTCAGGCTCAGGGTTATATCCATACATTTACTATTTTTATCAGTGAAAAAAGTAACCAAATATTATTTGTGTATTAGCTATCATTATTGATTTATCAGGTGTACAACCTTGAGATATTGAATGAGAAGTTGAAGATGAACATGATCCAGTATAATGAGACTGTGAGAGGAGGATCCATGGATCTTGTGTTCTTTAAAGATGCAATGGTGCATCTCATCAAGGTACTTTATGTGAATGAAGATTGTCATTTTTCATGAGACCACTGTTGTTTTAGGGAACCAATATACTAGCCAATTGTTTTGAAAAGAGAATAATTAAGCTTTTCAACAAGTCAGAAACTTACAATGCATGCAAACTAAATGTGCTCTTCCTACCCAATGTGTTTCAATGCTGTTTAACATGAATACATTTGTGGATACTGCCTTGTTAACTTGCACAGGAATATCATTATAGTGTTTAAATTTTCGTGTTTCATTTTCACTAGATCTCACGCATCATCCGGACACCTCGGGGAAATGCCTTGCTTGTTGGTGTGGGTGGTTCAGGCAAACAGTCCCTAACGAGGCTAGCTTCCTTTATAGCTAACTACAAGATGTTCCAGATTACACTTAGCAGGTATTCCTTTCTTGAAAAAGTATAATTAAAATGAACATTTCTATTGATGCCCACATGAAATCATGTTAGCGCATATCTCTGCAAGTATGAAAACTGAACAGAGAACAGAATTAAACAGCATGTAAAGTTGTGCACCTTGTATATCATGTGGCTGCCCTAAGTAAGAGAATAGTTATGACTCTTGACTGAAATAAATGGATAGTGTTGCAAATATTACGATTTATTAGTTGTATATGTATGATAAATGTTGTTGCTTCTTCGATATGCTTGTCTTATACATTGGAGCGTTAAGTTGCACCGTTCTTTGCAACGTTTTAATTTCCCCGCTCTTTTGAACGGTGCTGTTCGTGAAGAATGACTCAAATTTTACTGCTGCATATTTACACCATTTCTAAAGGTGCTCTGTTTGGTATATAAATGAATTTTTTGTACCAGGTGGACATTGATCTGGAACTTTATAAAACTAACCTTTGAATGTTAAACTCAATTTTGAATTATTATTATGAACAAAGTATTAAATGTTTGGAAAGTGATTCTTCTTCTTTTTAATTGCTAAACTCTGATAAATAGGAAAATAATTATCAGTGTGGAAAGGAAGCTAAAATTTTACTGTCCAATTAATAACAATGATAAATGTGTTTGCTTCACCACAGGATGAATGAGAGAAATCAGTCACTGACAGTCATTGGAATTAGACTATTGGATGCACAAATGAGTGCTTTGCATCCAAATCTAAACAACCCCTGCGATTTAAAATCATGAATTTCAGTGAAGCATTTTACCAGTGCAAGGGTGTACAAGCCTGTGCTAATTTTGACGATTGAACTGATAGAAGAATTTGAATGTGATATATTTCAGGACGTACAGTGTGAGCAATCTCATGGATGATCTCAAGTACCTGTACCGAGTTGCGGGTGGAGAGGGTAACGGAATCACCTTCATCTTCACAGACAATGAGATCAAGGACGAAGCCTTCCTAGAGTACCTCAACAATGTGCTCAGCTCTGGAGAGGTAGAGTTTCATAAGCATCTAGCTTGTTACTGACACATTTACATATTTTTTCAGTATCAATGCATTCACCATTTCAGTTATCAGAATTAGACTTATGTATAAACAAGCCCAAATTTTTACACTTGCACTGGGCATCAAAATGTTCAACAAGTCCTGTAGTATTGGCATTTGTGAGTGTTCTTCAGTAATTTATGAAGCTTGATTGCAGTCATGTGAGGATCTTACTGGAGACCTCTGAATAATCTGTAGAATTGCATTTTTGAAAAGGTGATTAATTCACTTTTCTTACACGCCACTTGAAAAAATTGTGCTGTTATGTATCTTCTTTCAATGTGTTTTTCCTAAAAAAAAACACCCATGTATTTTCAGGTGTCTAATCTGTTTGCCAAGGATGAGTTGGATGAGATTACCCAGGAGCTGATTCCGATCATGAAGAAGGAGTTTCCCCGCCGGCCTCCAACACCTGAAACCCTGTACGACTACTTCATCTCACGGGCTAGAAATAACCTACATTGTGTACTCTGCTTTTCACCAGTAAGACTTTCAGCAATTGTGTTACACTGTTTGACAATATTATTTTGATCTTTACAAACATAATTAATGCTAGGAGCACACTTGAACATTTTTAATGCTCAGTGGGTATGTTCCTGCATAAAGTCACGGAAGAAATAGGGATCCTTTATTTTGTCAGAGGAAGAATAAATATTAAAATGTATTCAAAATCTTGATCACATACAAAAATATTCCCCTTATTGCTACATAATACAGCATTCAATAATTTTAGTTAACACTGTCTTCTATTGCTGTTCCATGTTTTACTTAATTTTGTACAATCTCTTAAAAATAATTGGAAAATTTCTTATATTGTTCTCAGGTAGGAGAGAAGTTTCGAAACAGATCGCTCAAGTTCCCGGGTCTGATCTCCGGTTGTACGATGGACTGGTTTAGTAAATGGCCTCGTGACGCTCTTGTGGCTGTATCCAACCATTTCTTGTCCAACTTCGATGTGGTGTGCTCACCTGAGATCAAGCAACAACTAGTGAACAATATGGGGGTTGTGCATGACAACGTGGCTTCAGTGTGTGTAGAGTATTTCCAAAGGTAGGTCAAAACTAAGTTTTTTGTTGATTTATTTGGGAAGATTTTTTGAAGTAAAACACATGAACAATATTAAACTATGTCTGCATTCTTGTATGTCAAGGGTATAAGGTGCAACGTTGATGTATTGAGATTACCTTTATGCAAGTAGTTTTTAAAAAAAGTTCAATTGGTACTCAAAATAGGAATTTCAGAGTAACATCATTCCCTCTAAAGAATAACACAGTAAGTTTAGCTATTTAATACAAGAACAACAACAGCTACATTATGCAGACATCAAAAAAGCAATATCAGTCATATTTGTTCTGTCTATTGTAAATTTAGCAAAACTATCACCAGTAACCATGTGGCCAAACAGATTTTGCAAATCTGTCCATGACATTTGCCTTTGACAGGTTCCGGAGACAGACTCATGTGACCCCCAAATCCTACCTCTCTTTCTTGGATGGTTACATTACACTGTACAAACAGAAGCATGAGGAGATAGGAGAGCTAGCTCAACGTATGAACACCGGTCTGGAGAAGCTCATTGAGGCTAGCGTATCAGTGGACCAACTGTCTAAGGAGCTTGTGGTTAAAGAGAAAGATCTGGCTGTGGCTAATGTAAAGGCAGACAAGGTACATGAGTTATTTCAGAAAGGAATTTGATATACATGTAATATCAACCTAGTGAATTACATCCAATAATTGCATTTAAAGATACATGGTAACTGGAAACTAAATTATGGCAAACAATTTTGATTAAGAAAATATAAGTACTAGTTGCCGCTTAGTATGCTCTGCTGACACCAATCTTCTTCGTAGTGATCTCCCTTGACAAGCCGAATAAATCTCTGCCACCATGAGAGAGTAGCTGGATTTCAGCTGAATCAACTTTTTGGGGGGATTTTTTTTTTCTTCTCTTTTTTTGATTGTTTTATATAGATTGAATAGATCAAATTTCAATTATTTAATAATTTTTATTCATTATTGCTTTTGGGTTAAAATTTAAAAAAAAAAATGTTTAAAATTAAAGATTATTTACAATCTTGACCGATTAGATATTGTATCTGTGGTCACCTGATTTGCATGGTGGCAGTTATAACTGTACTGTGCAGTTTGCATTGGGACATCATGCAGAGCTTATGTTCAAACAACCTAATTTCAAGAAAATGTGCACATTTAGGGGTGGGAGTTTAAAGGGTAGCCATTTTCTATACATTCCTATTCCAAATAAGTTTGCACATATTATGCCCATCATATGTGTTAGACACAAACAATTTGGAAGGGCAAATTGGAATTTATTTTACTTTTTTAGGATTTTTGAGGTTTCTTACCAGAAAAAGGATATGATTTGTTTCTTTTTGATATGATGGGCATAATATGTGCAAACTTTATACATATGATATTAATGATCTCAAAATACTTGACACATATACTCTCTACATTGGACTTAAGTGTTGATGCTTCACCCTTTTTTTTGCCTTATTAAATTTATTTGATATTTTACATAAATCACTTGAAAAGGAATATTTGCTCTCCTTTCCAAATGTGTACCCCATCTGGGAGCATACACTTTGTTTATGCCGATGCAGGTGTTAGTGGAGGTGACAGCCAGTGCCACTGCAGCTGAGAAGGTGAAGGCCTCAGTACAGGTAGTGAAGGACAGGGCCCAGAACCTTGTAGACGAAATCAACGTTGAGAAAGATTATGCTGAAGGCAAGCTTGAGGCAGCCAAACCGGCCCTCGCAGAGGCCGAGAGAGCTCTACAGGTAGTTGATGAGGGTCGGTAATAGAGATTAAGCAATAGAGCAGTAAACTGTTGCTCAAGGTTTTTACTAAGCCTTGTCTTTTGAAAGTCTTAGGCACAGTAAGCTTGTTTGAAATGGGTTATGGTTTAAGCTGTCAATTATACATGATCCTTGTCCAATTATCAGAAAAGAGTGACATCAAGAGTTCTTGATGGCAATGATCAATGAACAAGCCTTATTATAAAACTTCATATGCTTTCAGCATCACTTAAAATTAAAGGGGCTGTCTCACAGATGATAAAATAGCGGGGAAAAAAAGAAAATGTCGAAAAATGACATAAACTTGGCATCGTTGTGTACAATGCATTGAAACTTACTAACTGAAGTACCACATAGTTTACAATTTATTTAAGTTTAGCAGTTATTTCGTATTTTTCCATTAAAAACGATTACTGGGTATGTCTACCAGGTAAAATTCATTCCTTATGCGTGATTGGCTAGTCGGTGTTATCACATGATATTACCGAGGAAGGTGTATAGTTAATTATGTCACCTGATTAGAGTAAGCCTTAATAGCTCAGTGAGTAAGATGCTGGGTTCCAATTTTGGCGACGCGGGTTTGAACCCGGTCTCCGACACAATTTGTTTTTACATTTTGGTACTTTTTTTACAATAATGATATCAAAGCGTAACACATTCTATTAAATAATTGTCCTAAGATTCGTTACAGAAAAAAACTTTTTTTGGTGCCAATCTGTGACACAGTCCCTTTAATATTATAATTTAATATTTATATGCATTTCATATAAATGACCATGCAGCATCAATGATAATTTCCAAACATTACTATTTTTGACAAAAATCTGTATTGGATTAATTTTAGACTATCAAATCGTCCGACATTGCAACAGTGAAAAAGCTTGGCAAGCCACCCCACCTTATCATGCGTATCATGGACTGTGTGCTGCTGCTGTTCCAGAAAAAGATTGATACAGTTACTCAGGATCCTGAGAGACCTTGTCCAAAACCTTCCTGGAGTGAATCTCTCAAGGTTTGGTGCTTCTTTTGCATTGATGAAAATTTACTTCTTTAACTGTCCATTGTTTTAAGGAATTTGGTTTGTTTATAGTTTTGCCGATCTTTATAAAGGTAAGATGTGGTTTGTGTAAGTTTGTTTAGTGTTGCAAACTGAGTTTCATGCAGTCTTTGAAAAACTCAATCAGACATCAGACAAATCCCCTTGAAGTCTTGAAGAAATTCAGTTCTTGAAACCACAGAATGGCTGATATTATTTACATACTTTTTGCTGAAATCATTTTGCGCATTTGTTTTTTCATGCATTACTCTCATTTTATTCGCCTGTTCATAGGATGGGACCAGGGCTTCTACACTTTGAAATCTCAATCAGTCTTGAGCCGTCAAACTGTTGTTTGTGTATTTCTTTTTCATTACCACGTTAAAAGAAAAAAAAGGGCAATATATGCTGCTTAAAAAGCCCTGCCTTCGTTTTATTACAGGGTATTGATTAGGTGATTAGTTTCCTCAAACACTTTGACACACCTGTTTCCAAAAAAAATGGTTTGACAGTGCTCCATCAGGTGGCGTTTTTGTGAAAAGATTTTTTTCGAAGTGTTTTAATGAACTGAACTCTCAATCAAACTCTGGTAAAAGACCGAAGGTGTGTGTGTGGGGGGGGGGGGTATGTAAGCGATGTAGACTGTGCCATGTTTCTTTTAAAATGGTGAATAAATAGTAAAGTTACCTTTGTTTAAGTTGCTTCATTTGAAGCAATATATTGCCTTCAGACATAGCATTTAAGACTTAATTTATAACATGGTTAACACACACTGTATCCTTTATATGCCTTTTTACTTCATGTTATAGCTGATGAGCGGTTCAGGATTTCTACAGAATTTGGTTGCCTTCCCTAAGGACACAATCAATGGTGAAACAGTGGAACTACTTGAGCCTTACTTGAGAATGGAGGATTTTAATCTTGAGACTGCCAAGAAAGTGTGTAGTAATGTGGCCGGTCTCCTATCGTGGGCAACTGCTATGGCTTTCTTCTATGGAATCAACAAGGAAGTCCTTCCCCTTAAGGTGAGTCATAAAGGTTTCTTTAATTCTTGATGGTAAACTGTCATTTCATTTGAACTGCATTGTGAATATCAATGTTGATAAGTTCAATGCTCTTATAGTTTTGGGTTCCCATACTGCTTAATAAAACTAAAAGAAGCATTCACTTTTGGCTGTTTTTTGTTGTTATTTTTTTTTAATAATTTCACCTAAATGACATTGTTTCTCATCTAAATTTCCAAGTAACTCCAATTAAATTGACATTTTCTAAGATTTTTGCACAGGATTAAAATTTGTTGTATTTGTTGAAAAATTACTCCTTCCCAGCGCTATATTTCACACTGCACTCACACAGATTGAACGTTTTGACAACTTTAATATGTTTTGTCTTGGAACGAGCATTTTTTTGGCAAAAATCCATGGAAACAAGTTAACCAGACTTCTGACAAAAAATTAGACCGCAGATTTTTATATTAAAGTTAAAAAACTGATGTTTTATGCATATTTCTTAAACCGTTGGTTTAGGCCATAAAACATTAATTTTCAAACGGAAATATGAAAATCTGCGATCTGATTTTTTGTCAGCATTCTTGTATCATTGGTCTGCAGATGTTTACGCAAAAAATTGCTCTTTCCAAGACAAAAAATAAAAAAAAGTTGTAAAAATGGTAAATCTGTGAGAGTGCAGCTTTCAAAGGGTGAATAGCTTGAAAGAACCAAAAATAGCTTGAAAGAACCAAACAAACTTATACAAACATTAACTGTCTTATAATGTGATTTCATACAGCACAAGAACTTGACAGAGCTTAGGCACATCTGTCAGTAATTAACATGATCGTATTTCAAGGTTGAACTGGTGGTACAAGAGGCGAAATTAGATGCAGCCCCTGTGGAACTTAACAAGGCTCAGGCCAATCTGGACGAAAAACTTAAAGACTTGTATTTGTTTTCAGAACCTTATGTTTATAGCCCAACCTTGCTGTACTTGAGGCGAAACTAGGTGCAGCCTCTGTGGAGCTTACTGGCAGAACCTTAATTTTTTTAGGCTAACCTGGCTGTACAAGAGGCAAAACTAGGTGCAGCCTCTGTTGAACTCAACAAAGCTCAGGCACAGCTGGACGAGAAACAGAAAGAACTGGATGCTGTACAAGCTCTCTATGATGGGGCAATGAAGGAAAAACAAGTATGTTTTTAATTTTTATTTTGGTCAGATTAACTCTGGACAAAGTTTGCAGTCCAACTGTTGTGCAAACCCAACAATGTATCGCATGTTCATGTGGTCACTTTTAACTTAACTATTTGCCAATCTAGACTAGGGGTCATTTAATATCACATTTAGGTATAGCTCTAGTTATGTTCTTTATCTAGGAACTGTTAGATGATGCAGAGTCTTGCAAGAGAAGAATGGTGGCAGCCTCGGCCCTGATTGGAGGACTTGGAGGGGAAAAGATTCGCTGGACAGAACAGAGCAAGCAGTTCAAGTCACAGATTGAACGGTTAGACCAGCTTACTTCTTTGTTCTGTGGAGATATTTATATTTTTTAATCAATTTAGTTTAATTTTGTCCAATATTAGAAATCTCTGCCTCTTACTAAAAAGGTTCTTGCCCACAATGTTTCGCGAGTATGCATAATTTGATAGAATATATTAACAGGGTTAGACACTAACATTTTTCACAAGGTAGTCCCTCGGACTACTGGATCTGAAATCCAGGTAGTCCAGCAAAAATTCTGGTAGTCCCAAAAAAAATGCAAGCCTGCAACAGATTCCTTTAGTGTTTTGTTAGTATTCCCATTAAAACATTGTCAGTATAACCCTTTGACTGGTCATGTTTCTTATCAGTGTCTCAATCTTAAAATTTCCACATTCTTCAAAACAATGTTTGGCCTTTAATTTTAAAACCTTAAAGTCTAAAAACCATGCTAAAATACCCAAGAATAAAAATCTAATAACCATGCTAAAATACCCCATAATCTGTCACTTTCAGGAAAATGGTCTTCAATAAATCAATTGACACCTCGACCGAGATCGTTGCTAACATACTGCACAAATGACAGACATCCTACTGATCAGCAATATTTGAAAATTGATATTGGCTTCAAACTATTCAGTAGTCTTTGTTAATCTATTAAAATGACATACAATAATGTTTTAAAAATATAATGAAATTAATTCCCAAATTTTTATTAATTTATTAGGAGTTAGAAAAAAATTGTTATTGGCCCTCACTTCAATGTTTAAAATGTTACGACATTTTGGCGCGAAAATTAACGCACACAATTTCTGCCGTCGTCTGGACTTACACTGAATTAGACCTTTTTGAGCAGTATGATTATTTTTTAAGCTGCTCTTCTAAAAGCCAGTTAAAATATTTCACAAGCCATACATTATGTTCCTTCTGTCTGCTATATCAAAACACCGACATTTGACAATACTCTAAACGATAAATAAATAACCATGACGTATTTTCAAAATATCTAAAAATAGTAACAACCATCAAGTTTTTGCTAACATCGTATCTATCATTGTTTCTGACTGAAAATGCAAGGGATCTAGAAATTCTACCTCATTTTTAATCCAAATCTACCTCGCTGACACTGGCAGAGTTTCATGTGACTAACGATTAAAATACACCATGTAACAGTGCAAAATGGTTTTTCCCTTTCTAAATAAAGACATTTTACAGACTGGTTTAAATATTGATCGAAAGGCTAAACAAACTGCGGGCGAAACTCGCTTAACAGTCCAGGTTGTCCAGAACTGCTCGGCCATCTTCGGCAAACTTTAGAATGAGTATTTATCGGTGATAGTCGGCTTTTTTAAAATTTTAGCAAAACGTTTTACGCAAGTTTAAGCGTAATAAAGATTTTATGCTCAATAACCTGATGTCATATTTACTTTTTCTAGTAGTCCGACGGACTATTGACTTAAATATTCTTGTAGTCCGAGCACAAAACTGGTAGTCTCGGACTACCGGACTATCGTTAGTGTCGAACCCTGTATTAATAACAATTTTTGTTAGTTATTTGGTGCTAAAAAACCTCTGGTTTTGAATATATTTCTCCCTTTAGGCTGGTAGGTGATGTTCTCCTGTGTACTGGGTTTCTGTCCTACTCCGGTCCATTCAACCAAGAGTTCAGGAACAAGCTCATCGGTAACTGGCAGAAGGAGATGTACCAGAGAAAAATACCCTTCACAACCGAGCTTAACCTTATCAACATGCTGGTGGACAATGCTACAGTAAGTCTGAAAAGACATCTTTCTTTTTCCTCCTGTTTGCCAAAACCTTCAATCTCTACATTTTAGTCAAAATATCTGACTCATAGCTCAGTGACCTTTATACCCTTGAGTAGTGTAATTTAAATGGGGTAAATTTGAGTCACCCTGTGGTTGGTCAGTCAGTCCATTGCAATTTTCCTTGTCCTGAGCAAGGGACAAACAACTACTAAATCTAAACTTAAAAACTGGATGAAATTGAATTTAACTTTATACAATGAAAGAACATAATAAGACAAAGTGCAGTGTACAAGAACCATAACTCTATTTAGGCTAATTACAGAGTTACTGTCCTTTGTTACTTTCTTCTAGTCCGGAGCATAATTGAAAAGTTGAGGACGGAATTTAATTGAACTTCAAATAATGGTAAAGCACATTAATGAAAGGAAGTGCAGTGTACAAGAACAATAACAATACTGTACAAAAATTACAGAGGTAATGCCATGTTCTGTTTTTTGTTTGTCAAACTTTTGTCCAGACAATAACTTGCAAACTGCTGAGTGGAATTTATTGAAACATCAAACAATGGTAAAGCACAATGAGAGAAAGCACAGTGTCCAAGTTATTTTCCTTTGTATTTTTTTCCCTCCCAGAGCATAATTTTTAAACTACCGGATTGAATTTTATAATTGGTAATGCACAATGAAAAAAGTATTGGAACCAAAACTCTGTCTTTACTTACTACAGATTTATTGCCCTTTGTTAATTTTTCTTGATGAACCAAAAAGACTTTCTTGTCTGGTAATGGTTTGATAAAAGATATTGAAAAAAGTTGTGTACACATTGAATTTTCTCTCTAGCAGTCTTCCATGATAGCCTGTTTGCTTGATACCACATGTAATCTATTGCAAAGAATGCTTTGAATTAAAACTGTTTTTCCTCCCCTCTAGATTGGAGATTGGAACATGCAAGGCCTGCCCAATGATGACTTGTCCATCCAGAATGGTATCATCACCACCAAGGCCACACGCTACCCTCTCCTCATTGACCCCCAGGGGCAGGGCAAGAGCTGGATTAAAAACAGGGAGAAAGATAGGGAATTACAGGTAAATGCTTCCAATTTGGAGTTTAAAACAAAAAAATTAATGTAGGAGGTCAAAGATTTTTACAGATACAGTTGATGCACTTACCAATATTTCATGCCACTGCAGATGTCATTTACAGTATGTGTATACCATGTGATAAAATACTTGATAAATAATTTTGCAGTCTGATAACTCCTTACCTCCATACACAGGTCACATCTCTGAACCACAAGTATTTCCGTACCCACCTGGAGGATGCTTTGTCTCTCGGTCGGCCTCTTCTTATTGAAGATGTAGGTGAAGAGTTGGATCCAGCTCTCGATAACGTGCTAGAGAAAAACTTTATCAAGTCGGGATCAACTTTTAAGGTATGTAGCTGTAACCTAAAAACAGGTAACATGCATTGCTTACATTTGTCATGGTTGTGTTCTTTAATGAAAACATATACACTCTTAAATACTAATGTTTTTAGATTTTCATTAGATAAATGTCAACCTTAAGTATATATATATACTTTGGGTCAAGGTCACACTTAGTGTTTATTCACAATGGAATGCTGCATATAAGGACATAGAGATTGTGAATAAACACCTAAGTGTGACCTTGACCTAAGAGGTAGGGACACGGTTCTTGCACGCGACACGTCGTCTTGGTATCCAGGACAGATTTGAAAATAACTTGACATATGTGTTTGACATACCAAGACAACGTGTCACGTGCAAGACCCATGTCCCTACCTCTAAGGTGAAAGATACACTTAGTGTTTATTCACAATGGAATGCTGAATATAAGGACATAAGAATGTAGATTGTCAAGTATGGGTGGTATTTTTTTTATGTTCAGAGGCAATTTAAAATAACTTGCCATACATATTTGTTTTATCTTTAACTTTTCATGTACTGACCTTGTTCATAGGTCAATGTCACATTCGGGGGCATTCGTCACATACTGTGACAGCTCTTGTTTTATTTAATTTTTTAGCCAGGGTAATAAAGGTTTTGGCTGATTGTAAATTTCTTTGAATTAGTTCTCGTCAATGACATATTAAGTTAAGTCATAGACAAAGTCTAAGATTGTAATACGTTATGAACATAGTCTTTGATAATGGATTATGACGTCTCATAACAACCGGTTATCATTTATAAAATGTGGGTGTGATTTCTGTGACTGTAGGTGAAGGTTGGAGACAAGGAGTGTGACATCATGAATGACTTCTACCTCTACATCACCACCAAACTGGCCAACCCTGCCTACACTCCAGAGGTGAGTACACTGATCTATAAGTCGTAAGTTTGTAAGTTTGTTGTACCATTTTCGATTTGGGGTTATTATTTGGGTTATTAGATTGTAAAATGTAGGTAGACGTCTGAAATGTCATCAACAATTTGTATCCGGTATATTAAGGTTAAAGCCACACTTAAGAATCATTGGTCAGAATGCTTTGTAATTTGGCTTGACTGGGTTGTATATAATTGGCCTTACAATTGGGGTATTTTGATATAATAAGGTACAAATATGCACCCTGACAAAATGGTGTGTGCGATGCATGACCCATGTCAGTAGGTCAAAGGTCAAGGTCACACTGAAGGGTCATTGGTCTAAATTCCTTGTATTTAACAGGGTTCCCATATTCAGGGAAAAGTGGAAGAGTTTTACTCTATTTTAACTTTAAGAAGTATAGTAAAACCACTATCCATTTCATTTTATCTCCAGTCTATCAACTCAGTTTGTATTGAACCTTCTAGGTGAGTGCGAGGACCTCCATTATTGACTTCACTGTCACCATCAAGGGTCTGGAAGATCAGCTGCTTGGAAGAGTCATCCTCACTGAAAAACAGGCATGTAGCCTTATTCAAACATTTACTATGAATCTCTTCTTAAACTTTTAGTAAAACTTGGGTATCAATAAGGATGAAAGAGATTTAAGGTAGTAAGACCCTAATGGGCATCATTCTACACTATGATCAGTTTCTTAATGTGTAGCATTTCTTAGATTTAAAAAACAAACTTTAAAAGGAAACAGTAACATCAAATATCAAGTCTAGCAAACTTGAGGTTCATTAATCTTGAAGGAATTGGAGGCTGAGCGCGTGAAGCTGATGGAAGATGTGACGGCAAACAAGCGTAAGATGAAGGAACTAGAAGATAACCTGCTCTACAAACTAACCAGTACAAAGGTCAGCAGTTGATTATACTTTTGCAACTATTTTTCAATTGGCAGATACATCAGGATTACCTTTTTTACACACAAAGTCTGAATTGGAAATATTAGATCTTAGTCTTTTACAGCATGTAACGCGTTTGGCATACATTGCCCACTAATGCATGCATGCAAGGATTTATCACATTTTTTCTTGCATTTATGCTGTATGAACACAGAAGGGCACACAAGGAAATTCCATGATGCTCTTCTTGGTCATTTGCTCGCTTGCCCTACTGCCATCATACAGCATAAACGCAAGAAAAAATGTGATCAATACTTATATTTACATTTTAAAAAATTATTCATTATGGTTAAAATTAACAGTATCTTCTGCATTTGAGTTTTTATTCTTAAAGATATGTAACCAACAACATATGTTTGTTTAAAAGAATAGCTAATTTTTGTAACGTTGTATATCAAAAGTTAAATAACGTCGCGCTAATCCATTCGGAGCGCATTATTGAAATAAACAATGACGTCATAACTCCTTGCATGTTATTCAATACGAATGTCAGGTTTTATCTATAAAGAAAAAAGGCGAATGTTAATATTCGTATATACCCATTCCTGCACACAATCAAATATGTTCGCATCTATCAATAATTAAATAAAAATGCATTTGACTGCGTTTTATATAGGTCATTTTAATATTCCAATTTTCCAATATGTTTGTTTCCCAGGGTTCTCTGGTAGATGATGAATCGCTTATTACTGTGCTGGGAGTGACCAAGGTAACGGCATCAGAGGTCAGTGAGAAACTGACAGTGGCTGCAGAGACTGAGATCAAAATCAATGAAGCCAGAGAAGAGTTCAGGCCAGGTAGGTGATCAAATCTGGACATATTTGAAACTAATGCAGGCAGTGTATCCACTCCAATTTAGAGGCTATATTTTTGCACAATATCAGGTCAAATCCTTCATATTTACACCTCAACTTCCATTCCTTAAATGAACTGCCTTTCGGCAATTACGTTTATCAATCGATGAACTCAACATCTTCGGATATGTTCAGATCAAATTTCATTGCATAACAATATACATGAAAACTATCGATCTTGTTATTGTTTGAATTGTGTCAGCAGGTCCCGTATCAACATTTTAGTAAGTGTTGATTTATTATATTTTAAATGTAGTGTTGCCATAAGTGTTTCAATTTTACATTTAAAAGTGATTTCAAGTGGCTGATCTTTTCCCGCGTTATTGTGACGTCATTTGAAAAAATGTTTCCGGTTACAGTCGGGTCGTTCTTTTTACAGAATGGGTAATACGTAATAAAGGATTACTGAAAGGTTTTCTTAAATGAAATGAAATATTTTTTAACAATTCTTGAATGAAATAATGAACTATTGGTGTACATATAAGGAATGAATTACCGGATATGAACGCAATTTGGCTGGTCAAAGTTTGCGTGGAGTACTTCGGACTCCATACTCTTAGACCTGCTCAATTGCGTTCATACCCCGATAATGACATCAACCCCGCAATTTATTCCTTAATTAAACTTAATCAGAATTATTGTCATGAAGAATTTGATATGTTTTATTAGCTTGAAACTGGGTAACATGGGGTCAAAAACAAGGTCAAATATAAATGCTTTACTATTGTATCATTCTTTTATTTCATACAATTGCAAACAAACTCATATCTCATAGTCATCTTTGATAAGACTCCATCACACTGCAGCAGTATTGCATGTTTCAGATGGAATATTTTATCATCACTTGATTAAATCCAACCCATCTTCTCTGCCTTACCAGCCACAGAGGATATCAAATCAGTTCAACAAATTTGCTTGTTTTCCCAATTTGAGGACCTAGTTCACTTATTTTTTTTTCCATTTGAAAAGGCACAAGCAGTTAAATTAATTTGAGAAAAAATAACCCTTTGATGTTGATTTTTTTTGAAAACCGGATCAAATTAAAAAAAAATTGCTTTCTGTTTTTTTCCAGTGGCAACTAGAGGCAGTATCCTGTATTTCCTGATCTGTGACATGACCATTGTGAACAAGATGTACCAGACCTCTCTCTTACAATTTCTTGGCATCTTTGACATCTCAATGGCAAGGTTGGATAAACTCTTTGTTTAACGATTGTAGCAAATCAGAAAACTACTAATAGAATCATGCCAAAGTCGCTGTTTCCTGGTTAGAAACAAGTACTGTTGTCTATTTGAAAGGCAGTTAGAAATTTTCATGATCGGGATCGAATCCTGAACTTTTTAGCGGAGAAGCTTGGGCTTATGATACGCCCGACAAACAAAGTTAAAAGGGGGTATATTGGAGTCCACTTGTTGTCTGATTAAGTTCTGCTTAATCAAAATGGTGGAGAAATTTATAGAGTATTAGTAAATTGGGGGGTTGGGGGTTCAAACCCCGGCCTCGGCATTTAAAGGGTAGTACTTGGAAAATGGTGTACTGGTTCAACCCAGGAAAGACTACAAATTGCTGTCACTTGTGGCACTCGAACACATTTTGAGTCATGATGGCGTCATGGGTGGTCAAGCCATAATGCAGCCAATGGGCCTCTGGAGGCAGACCTTGATAAACAAAATCCAAACACAGGTTAATTTAGGAGACTTCAACTTGTTCTTCAGGAAACTTTAACTTATAACCACAACAAAACATGTCTGCTTGTTAAGCAGGATACTGGCTACATGACAACATTCCCTGACAATGTAACATACATGTAGCCAATGTTGTCACTAATTTCTGTGGTGCCCTGAAAATATCATTTGACAACTATTTCAGATCTGATAAGAGCCCAGTACCTGCCAAGCGTATCCAAAACATCATTGACTACTTGACATTTGAGTCATTCCGCTACACGTGCCGAGGTCTTTATGAAGAACACAAATTCCTCTTTGTGTTGCTCATGACCTTCAAGATTGACATGCAGCAGGGCTGTGTTAAGCATGATGAATTCCAGACATTCATCAAAGGTGATATACTGGGTTTTGGAAAGATCATTTTTCAGTCCTGGAAAGCAGAATTTGAGATGTGACTCATTTTCTTGCTTACCGGTATCTTCAATGTGTCTTAAGAGAAGTTTTGAACATTAGCCTGACTTCATCATATTCAAATCTTGAATAAAGTTCTGTAGTCATTTTACGTGTGTCAGAGCTTGTGCTAATTTGATCACTGTTATATAATTGTTTATGGATAGATCTTGTCTAAAACAAATATTAGAACACAGAATGTTTTTGCCAAGATAGATCAAATTTACTATGGACTAGGATGAGGTGAAATTAACAAATGAAGTGTGTTCATGTTTTTTTTAGAAATGGTTAAGGTATAGCCTTGATTTCATCATTTGCTTATTTTCCGCTGCCATAGATGTCAAGCAAAAACCTAGTGTTAGCCATTGAAAATATTCACATGTAACATTGTACAAGTGTTAGCAATGATGACAATGTGTGTATGTGTTGCAAATCATACTATTTGAATTTGAGTGTTTCAAAACCAAGAAAAAACATATCTGCTTGGAGTGCATTTTTTAGTTATTCTGGTAATCATTTTATACCCTACAAATCATTCAAAGGTGGAGCGGCCCTTGACTTAAATGCCGTGACCCCAAAGCCATTCAGATGGATCTCAGACATAACCTGGCTAAATCTAGTCCAGCTGAGTGGCCTGGGCCAGTTCTCTGAGATTCTCAACCAGGTGACCCGCAATAACCAAGGCTGGAAGGCGTGGTTCGATACTGATGCACCTGAGGAGGAGATTATGCCTGATGGATACAATGCTGCACTCGACTCATTCAAGAAACTTCTCTTGATCAGGTTACCCCCTGTTGTTCAAACATGAGAACTTTACAAGTTAATTTAAAAGCTTAATTAAATTCATATTTTAGATGACATGAAGTTATGAATTACACATAGGTGCAGTCCCCATAATAACCAGTAGTCCTATAGTCTGAAACTACCAGGATATGACCCAAACTCATGCTTTTAAAAGTTTGTGAGTCCTTGAAAACATTCTGACCTTGAAATGACTTCTCAAATGGAAATATTTATTTTGCAGACTCTAATGGATATATCCTTCTAAAAGAAGTTTAGAAAATCCTGTTCATCTAAAACCATCAGTAAACAGAGAAAAATATCTTATCTTGTACCTAGTCTTACAGAAATTTGACTATAAAATAAGTTTTTTTGTTTTTTTTTATCTCAGCTTGTAAACCTGTACTACACTGATAAGCATAAAACTTATATTTTACTATTGATACCACTATAGTTGATGACATATTTGTCCTATGTTTATGTTCTATGCATTGTAGATGTTGGTGTCCGGACCGCACGGTCCCCCAGGCTAGGAAGTATATCAGTGACAGTATGGGCTCTGCATATGCTGAGGCTGTGTTGTTGAACCTTGAAGCCACCTGGGAAGAGAGTGACACTCGCACACCCCTGATTTGTTTCCTCTCGATGGGATCGGACCCAACTAACCAGATAGAAGGGCTCTGTAAGAAGAGACAGCTAGGTGAGTGAAGTTTTAAAGGGACTAGACACAAGATGGTCCAAAAATCGGTAAATACAGCATTTCCTCAAAACAAGTCTAGAATTGTCAATGCAAGCTAGTAGGAGGCTGATTATACATCACTTAACATGGTTAAAATAATAAACGCAACAATCATGTTGATGTCTCATCTGTGTTTCCCCATTTAAGATTGCACGTAATGGTTTCCCAATTTGAATATCAGTTTATGAGTAAAAATAAACTGACCCTACTTTTAAACTGGGCTTTACATGGTGAACAACCCTAGTAAATTTCAAATTGGAAAACTGCAAAAACTGTGAAAGATGCATGTGTTGTAAGCGATGTGATACATCAGTCAGTAAGATTCAATGTGTTGTGCACAACAATGTCAATTTTATGTATGGTTTTGACAATTTTCTTTTTATTTGCAAAACGATTGTATAATGTATAAGGGATTTTCAGACAAGCTGCTTTAATACCTATTTCCAGAGTTTAGAGCAATATCGATGGGCCAGGGACAGGAAGTCCATGCCAGAAAACTAATCCATGCTTTTATGCAGACTGTAAGTATTGTATTGTTTTATAACAATAATTTTATTAGCTCCCATGAGGACTACCTACTCCGGGTGAGTTTTTCTGTCTTTTGATGTCTGTCTTCTGTCTGTCAACAATTAAGCTTTCATTAGCAATTAGGCTATTAGGTTTGTTTTCTGCATGCATTATAGATATATTTCATTGTGACATTGCTGCTTCTGATAGGGTTGGTGAGATTTTGATCAAATCTGTAAAAAAAAATTCAACATTAACCACAAAATTGAGATAATAGAGTTCGACATAGCAAGTTTTGACTGTTTGTTTTATGTTGGATGAAAAAGGTCATAAGTAAATTATAGAAAGATGTTATGACCACAATGGCCAGACTCACATATCTCAGACGAGCACAGTAGAGCTCTCTAGAAATGTTTTTGGAACTTAATGAATGTCAGTCTACTGTCTGTACAGGTGTGTAAACAAAAGCTTAGTGCATATGAGTGGTTATATCTCCACTCTCCATCTCTCACACAAATTGTCAAGCCAAAAAGCCCCACTATAAGCAAAAAAGACTTCCATTAATTTTAACTGTTATTGTTTAAACATTATTTCTATATCAGTAGTAAATGAATGTTCACATGAATTGCAAAAAAATATGCTCTATTTGTTCTTGACGTATTCCAGGGTGGCTGGACACTGCTCCAGAACTGCCATCTGGGCCTTAACTTCATGGACGAGCTGCTAGATACGCTGGTACAGACCCCGCAGATACATGAGAACTTTCGTGTTTGGATTACAACTGAGCCTCATGACCAATTTCCCATAAGTCTATTACAGGTTTGTAACAATTGTCAGGACATGTCAAGTACTGAATCTCTCAGTCCACTTTTTGAGGCAATATGAGCAATGAATCTACACAAAATAGTATACTTTTATATAGTACAGTATAATTGAATTTATGGGATATGGCAATGTTACTTCTTCCTATACTTATAAATGCAAGGTTTTTTTTCTTTGCGTAATCATACTTCTCAAGACCTGCGTCTTTTACTAACACATCTTCAAAAAGGCAACCAGTGGTGTCGTAAACTGGTACTCCATTTCTAAAGAAATTGTTACCAGATGTCTCATCACATCACAGTGTAGGCCTCCATCGAGTTAACCAATTATCTATCCCGGGGAATCAAGGCAGGCTAAACTCTTGTAACAATGTATGTTAACCTCTTTACATCACAATGTAGGCCTCCATCAAGTTTACCAATGATCCATCCCGGGGAATCAAGGCTGGCTAAATACTTTCACTAATTTGAATATATTTTTTACCACTTTTCATCATAGTGTAGACCTCCATCAAGTTAACCAATAAGCAACCTCAATAAATAAAGGATGGCTACACATATCCAACTAGGCAGTCTGCGAAATAACTTTTCAGATGAACTTGCCCTTTCGGGCATCTCCCTGGCAATTTTAACTTGCCCGGACCAATTTTCACTTGCCCGAATAAATTTCAAATAAAATATAAAGCAAAGATCACATCAGAGTTGTTTTATTATTCTCTAAATGACAAAAGAAGAGAGAAAACAGTATCTTCTGTCATCTCGACATCATCATCATCATCATCATCGTCGTCTTTTTCACCAAAGAAGTCTTTCATGACACTCGTTTCCTGAAAAATTACAAGGCACATATTTACTCATGTAACGGTATAATAATTTTCTGAAATGAAATTTCATGCAATTACCTCTCAGCAACAACACAAGTTTTAGATATTTAAGTACCTGCTGTGCAATATCATCATCATCATCTATCCCTACTAGGTCCTCCGGCTCCTCATCTGTATCAGAAATGACAACTGTCTTGGAAGTTGTCGATTGATCCTCTTTGTGGCATTCAGTCGCCTACCCTGACCAGATGCTGTACTAGTCTATCAGAATAAAAAATAAAGGCCAATAAATTGCAGCACTGAATAGTTCATACCTAACCTTGCATGATATGCAGTAACAGGATTGCAGCAAAACATTTAACGAGGGACTGGGCATTAGGGATTGTAATGGTTTAAGTTCTAGAGTAGAATCAGTTTATTATATTATATATTATTTCAGCTGACTTAACATAGTTCACATAGCTATATATACTACAGTAATTAAAGAAAGGAGGTCTTACCATCCAATCAAGAATGGCTGGTTCAGGGTCAAATTTTTCAATATCTTCACTCTCAAGCTTAATAGTGAGCAAGTCATTTAGCCTGTCAGCCTTTAAATGACCCCTTCTCTTTGTTTTAAGCAGTTTCATTTGGCTGAATGTTGTTTCGTTTTTGACTGATGTAGGTGGCAGTGCATAGTTATAAGCGTCTGTTGATTCGGACTGCGGAGTAAGTGTACCAGTCGATACAGACCGCGTAAAACGTCATCAAATTTAGCGACTTTTACAAAGTCGAGTAATACGTCATCAAATTTAGCGTATTTACTTTGTTTGTTGATTTTCGGATAAACGATTTCGTTCTCTTTTTTCACTTGCCCGATCGGGCAAGCAAATACGATTTTTTACTTGCCCGGCGGGATTTTTACTTGCCCCGAGCATCGGGCACATGGGTTATTTCACAGACTGACTAGGTTCGTTTATTTTCTTTATGTCACATTGTAGGCCTCCATCAAGTTTACCAATGAGCCACCCCAGGGAATCAAGGCTGGCTTGAAGAGAACATATGCTGGAATCAGTCAGGACTATCTGGATGTCTGCTCCATGCCACAGTGGAAACCTATACTCTTCGGAGTCTCCTTCCTACATACTGTTGTACAGGTGAAATCAAATATTTCATAAGTTTTGGTTGGGCCTAGCCATCATGTACATTAGTGGTATTGTTATAGTGTATTAGAAAAACATATTTTGAAAAATCTTCAATTTTGCAGATTTTCAAGACGTGTTTGCAACATTTGAGCGTGTGGCTTTTGACCAAGCTTGTGTGTGCTTACAACACAAGCTGTATGATATAAGCTAAAATTTAAAGTGGTTAGACGATATTATTTCATGCTCTCCAGTGTTATATTTTATAACAATGGTGTATTATATCATGATCAGTTTTGGGTTTGAAACAGTCAGTTATATTTTATACAATTTCACTGTTTCTCTCATTTAAAATGTTCACTGTAAAACAAGAATGTAAATGTTTGTTCATAAATCTTCTTCACATTAATGGTATCAATTACAGGAAAGAAGAAAGTTTGGACCCCTTGGTTGGAACATTCCCTATGAATTCAATTCGTCCGATTGGCAGGCTAGCGTGCAGTTTTGCCAAAACCATCTTGATGATATGGACATGAAAAAGGTTTGGTGAAAACCAGTCACAAAGTTGTAAATTTGTTAGCCACATAATGGGATGATTTGTTTGGTCATTTTGCCTTTGAGGATACATTAATTTCATGAATGTATTAATACAATAATGAAATATAAAAAAGATCTTGCTGCAGTTTTAGCTGTCGTGTTATGTCCAGCAAAATGGGCTTAAAATGGTTTTCTCTCAAAACAGACCAATGTGTCATGAGTGTTGAACAAAACAAATGCACAAAGCAAAACAGACACTTAAGTGTAGGAAATCAAATTTAAAATCCAGAAATTAAAATATATAATGGGTGGCAAGAGTTTCAAGAAGAATGTGTAAGAAGACAGAGATGTCTGTGATACATGTGTTTGTATTTTCAGGGAGTGTCCTGGGTGACAGTTCGCTATATGCTTGGAGAGGTACAGTATGGAGGCAGAGTCACTGATGACTATGACAAGAGGCTTCTCAACACATTTGCCAGGGTAACTTAGAAAGATTATGCTTCATTTTGAGTGTCTGTCACCTGGTACCAGTCTTGATACATGTTTGGAGGGCATTTTTTTTACATATATTTCATTAAAATTTACATTATATAAGTACTACCATGGAATGCTAGTACAATTGTATATTAAACAAAAAAAGATTGACAACTGTTTTTATTAAAGTTTCGAATCAAAAAAAAGTGACAGTGTTAGCTGATGGATCCAATCCACATTGTTACTCAAGTGCAAAGCAATTGAAGCCTGACATTGTTTGTGTGTGTGTTTTGTGCATGTCGAACTGAGCACCAGAAATGACTGTAAAGCAAATGCACAATAAACATGCAGTAGTCTGTAACATGACTTCTTTATTGTTGCAAAATCATGCATTGGTTTAACTAATTTTTCATAGGCATGTTTCACATGGTAATTTTGAGAATGGTAGTAAAACTGACATTTCTTTGTTATTAACTGATATATTTGTCACAGGTGTGGTTTGGAGACTTCATGTTTGCAGACAGCTTTCAGTTCTACACTGGCTACAAGATCCCCAAGGTTAAGACGTATGACATGTTTATGCAGCACATAGAGCTTCTACCACTGGTCGACTCACCGGAGGCTTTTGGACTCCACCCAAATGCTGACATCACGTAAGTCTTCAGTTGCTTGCCCAAAACCTACAAGTTTTATTGGCCAATTTTCTGCCGGTGTGTTTTTCTGTCATGACTTGCAAATTCCCTTTTAAGATTTTTAACATAAAACTTCTGAGGTAATTCCCGTAAGGTTGCAGTTCTGTGGGTTTGTACAATATAAGTATATAAATTTATGATTTCAATAGGCTTATCAGGTGCCATGTTTTATATCAACTTTGGAGCTTAAAAACACATCAGCACAATACAGATGCATGTTATTACACAAAATGGGTCATGATATATTTAAGATTTTTACATTAGGATTTGGAAACGAAAACTATTGGTAGTTTGATAATGAAGTGCCATATCCACCATCAGGTACCAGACCAACATGGCAGCCAACATTTTGGACACCACTATGAGTATCCAACCCAAAGAAGGAGGAGCTGGAGCTGGTGAGAGCAGGGAAACGGTTGTGTTCCGTATGGCTGAGGACATGCTCGATAAACTTCCGGCAGATTACATTCCTCATGAGGTTTGTTCAGGGTGCTTGCTGGTGATTTCAGGCCATTTTCTGGTCTTAAAATAATGGCAAAACGAGGATGAAATTTGAATAATGTTGACTTACTTTTGTCCAAGCAAAACACACAAGTGGAATTTCATCACATTAAATGAAGAGAAGGACAGGAAAACTGGGATATTGGACAAAAGAAATATTTTGGGTTTGATTGGAAGGGAGTGCTAGACAGTGTGTTTTTTGTAATTTTCTAAGTTAGCACAATTGCCACTCGCAATATACTTAAATTTTATTCTTGGATTTACATGCAGTTCTGCCAAAAACATAACACATCTGTTTTGCAGTTGCTCAATAATGAACATTTTCTGATGTGTAATATTACTATTACAAAGTATGTAATCAAGCCAAGGAAAAGCCTTTTGATACAAAAATTGTCTGTGTTATAAAATGTTCAAAAAACCACATCTAATAAATACTAGTTTAGTCCAAGGGAACTGCAGTACCAAGTATTGAAATCAAGGATAGCTCACTATTGTTATATTCATTTAACAGGTAAAGGACAGGTTAAGGAAGATGGGCCATCTTCATCCCGTTAACATCTTCCTGAAGCAGGAGATTGATCGTATGCAGAGAGTGATCAATATTGTCCGCATAACCCTCAGTGATCTTAAACTGGCCATAGAGGGAACCATCATCATGTCAGAGGTATTGTATGCTTCTTTGTAAATGAATATAATCCAATTAATTATTAGACTCGTACTTGATATATATGTTTACCTGAGATATTGTGAAAATGAACACACTTTAAAGCATTATATTAAGTTCTCTTTTATTCAAAGAAAAAAGTGCAATTATTGTGGTAGCCTTGGTGTTGTCTGCAGCATTGGCTGTGCGTGCATTAACTTTAACCTTGGCCATGACACAGAAATGTTAAAAATATTTAAATAAAGTATATATTTACTGTTTTATTAATTATTGAGTTCTGCCCTTTCTTGGACTGGAAAAAAATTATGAATATATCGGTGGTGCTCTTGTTTGTTAAAGATTTGTTATCAAAGTTTTTTGTCAGTAAGCTAGGTGTTTGATCTGGTGCCTAATGTTCATTAGTTACTTATTACTTTTTCTAAAGCCAAGTTTTGGGCTTCCAAAAGTCTAAATCATTTCAAATACTTTTTCATATAAAATGCAGTGATTTTATTTCTTTTTCTTGAGCTATTGAACCTGAGACTTTTAAACTTGTAGTGTACATGACTGTATGATTCTGGTATCTTTCAGAACCTGCGTGATGCCCTGGACAACATGTTTGATGCCAAGGTTCCAAACCTGTGGCGTAAAATCTCCTGGCAGTCTTCCACTCTGGGATTCTGGTACACTGAACTGCTTGAGAGGAATGAACAGTTTAATCGCTGGATATTCCAGGGGAGGCCTGATGTATTCTGGATGACTGGGCTATTCAACCCACAAGGTATAAATCGTTTTCATTAATATTTCACAGCCTACTAGTAATGTTTGATTTTTACTCTGAAATGTTGATGTTCTTCCTTGTGTGTTGAAGTACTTTCTGGTGTATCTTGATGATTAATGATAAGTCCTTGATGTTTCAACTATCACTGGTATACTGCATACATGTACATTTAGTCTTGTAAATTAGGTACTTACAGAGAATAATTGTACCTAAAAAAAATAATTCTGGAAAAAAAGAAAATTAAAAACACTTACGAATAATATCTGCGGTCAAAAGTTAGAATCTAACTCCCAGATGATATGACCATTAGATATCAGATATTGCCATTGCTATCAAGAGTTGTTGCTGATAAATGAATGACAATTTTATTTCAACATACTGGTTTAAACTTTCAGGTTTCCTAACAGCTATGCGACAGGAGGTAACTCGAGCTCATAAAGGCTGGGCGCTGGACTCTGTCACCTTACACAATGATGTTCTCAAAGCAAGCAAGGAGGACATCACAAGTCCACCAGCGGAGGGCGTGTACATCTTCGGCCTGTACCTTGATGGAGCCTCCTGGGATAGGCGTAACTGTCGCCTTGCAGAGTCTCACCCCAAGGTGTTGTTCACGCTGCTCCCTGTGGTTCACATGTATGCCATCAACTCAACAGCGCCCAAAGACCCCAGGCTCTATCAGTGCCCCATTTACAAGAAGCCCCAAAGGACCGATCTCACCTATATATCGTTCATTGTTCTGAAAACCACACAAAGTCCTGATCACTGGACACTTCGAGGTGTAGGAGCCTTGTGTGACATCAAGTAACTTATTGACATTTTTTGAAGCAAACTAGGCTTCTATTTATTAATGCAGTTTTGTTTTAATTTATTTGTTCTTTCTCATTTATAATGTTAAGAATTACTGAAATAAACTACTTAGATTTACATTTTGTTATCGTACATTTTTATAATTTACCAAGGCAAAACAATATTTTGTGGATATGATATACATGTAGAAGAAAAAACATCAACAGGGTACAATGTAGTAGTACACTTTTTACAAGTTTGTCAAGTGTAAGAATCATAACTATGACAATATGTTTTGAATTGCATCTCTTCACATTTCAACGTTTGGCAGCATAATTTGACAAATAAGGTGGAAGCGAATTTATGACTAGATTGGTTGATTGTAATTTTTAATTGTGTGCAGTGCATGGTGCTATAATCTAAAGTCTGACACTCGCCCACATGTAATCAATTACCTTCCTTGATGTTCATTTTTTTATTTTACAAAGGAATTCAGATCGTAATGTGTTCTTACAAAAATGATAGATGTGACTACTTGACAACTTCTTTTATTATTGGTCAAATTTACTATGGACTAGGATGAGGTGAAATTAACAAATGAAGTGTGTTCATGTTTTTTTTAGAAATGGTTAAGGTATAGCCTTGATTTCATCATTTGCTTATTTTCCGCTGCCATAGATGTCAAGCAAAAACCTAGTGTTAGCCATTGAAAATATTCACATGTAACATTGTACAAGTGTTAGCAATGATGACAATGTGTGTATGTGTTGCAAATCATACTATTTGAATTTGAGTGTTTCAAAACCAAGAAAAAACATATCTGCTTGGAGTGCATTTTTTAGTTATTCTGGTAATCATTTTATACCCTACAAATCATTCAAAGGTGGAGCGGCCCTTGACTTAAATGCCGTGACCCCAAAGCCATTCAGATGGATCTCAGACATAACCTGGCTAAATCTAGTCCAGCTGAGTGGCCTGGGCCAGTTCTCTGAGATTCTCAACCAGGTGACCCGCAATAACCAAGGCTGGAAGGCGTGGTTCGATACTGATGCACCTGAGGAGGAGATTATGCCTGATGGATACAATGCTGCACTCGACTCATTCAAGAAACTTCTCTTGATCAGGTTACCCCCTGTTGTTCAAACATGAGAACTTTACAAGTTAATTTAAAAGCTTAATTGTCTCATCACATCACAGTGTAGGCCTCCATCGAGTTAACCAATTATCTATCCCGGGGAATCAAGGCAGGCTAAACTCTTGTAACAATGTATGTTAACCTCTTTACATCACAATGTAGGCCTCCATCAAGTTTACCAATGATCCATCCCGGGGAATCAAGGCTGGCTAAATACTTTCACTAATTTGAATATATTTTTTACCACTTTTCATCATAGTGTAGACCTCCATCAAGTTAACCAATAAGCAACCTCAATAAATAAAGGATGGCTACACATATCCAACTAGGCAGTCTGCGAAATAACTTTTCAGATGAACTTGCCCTTTCGGGCATCTCCCTGGCAATTTTAACTTGCCCGGACCAATTTTCACTTGCCCGAATAAATTTCAAATAAAATATAAAGCAAAGATCACATCAGAGTTGTTTTATTATTCTCTAAATGACAAAAGAAGAGAGAAAACAGTATCTTCTGTCATCTCGACATCATCATCATCATCATCATCGTCGTCTTTTTCACCAAAGAAGTCTTTCATGACACTCGTTTCCTGAAAAATTACAAGGCACATATTTACTCATGTAACGGTATAATAATTTTCTGAAATGAAATTTCATGCAATTACCTCTCAGCAACAACACAAGTTTTAGATATTTAAGTACCTGCTGTGCAATATCATCATCATCATCTATCCCTACTAGGTCCTCCGGCTCCTCATCTGTATCAGAAATGACAACTGTCTTGGAAGTTGTCGATTGATCCTCTTTGTGGCATTCAGTCGCCTACCCTGACCAGATGCTGTACTAGTCTATCAGAATAAAAAATAAAGGCCAATAAATTGCAGCACTGAATAGTTCATACCTAACCTTGCATGATATGCAGTAACAGGATTGCAGCAAAACATTTAACGAGGGACTGGGCATTAGGGATTGTAATGGTTTAAGTTCTAGAGTAGAATCAGTTTATTATATTATATATTATTTCAGCTGACTTAACATAGTTCACATAGCTATATATACTACAGTAATTAAAGAAAGGAGGTCTTACCATCCAATCAAGAATGGCTGGTTCAGGGTCAAATTTTTCAATATCTTCACTCTCAAGCTTAATAGTGAGCAAGTCATTTAGCCTGTCAGCCTTTAAATGACCCCTTCTCTTTGTTTTAAGCAGTTTCATTTGGCTGAATGTTGTTTCGTTTTTGACTGATGTAGGTGGCAGTGCATAGTTATAAGCGTCTGTTGATTCGGACTGCGGAGTAAGTGTACCAGTCGATACAGACCGCGTAAAACGTCATCAAATTTAGCGACTTTTACAAAGTCGAGTAATACGTCATCAAATTTAGCGTATTTACTTTGTTTGTTGATTTTCGGATAAACGATTTCGTTCTCTTTTTTCACTTGCCCGATCGGGCAAGCAAATACGATTTTTTACTTGCCCGGCGGGATTTTTACTTGCCCCGAGCATCGGGCACATGGGTTATTTCACAGACTGACTAGGTTCGTTTATTTTCTTTATGTCACATTGTAGGCCTCCATCAAGTTTACCAATGAGCCACCCCAGGGAATCAAGGCTGGCTTGAAGAGAACATATGCTGGAATCAGTCAGGACTATCTGGATGTCTGCTCCATGCCACAGTGGAAACCTATACTCTTCGGAGTCTCCTTCCTACATACTGTTGTACAGGTGAAATCAAATATTTCATAAGTTTTGGTTGGGCCTAGCCATCATGTACATTAGTGGTATTGTTATAGTGTATTAGAAAAACATATTTTGAAAAATCTTCAATTTTGCAGATTTTCAAGACGTGTTTGCAACATTTGAGCGTGTGGCTTTTGACCAAGCTTGTGTGTGCTTACAACACAAGCTGTATGATATAAGCTAAAATTTAAAGTGGTTAGACGATATTATTTCATGCTCTCCAGTGTTATATTTTATAACAATGGTGTATTATATCATGATCAGTTTTGGGTTTGAAACAGTCAGTTATATTTTATACAATTTCACTGTTTCTCTCATTTAAAATGTTCACTGTAAAACAAGAATGTAAATGTTTGTTCATAAATCTTCTTCACATTAATGGTATCAATTACAGGAAAGAAGAAAGTTTGGACCCCTTGGTTGGAACATTCCCTATGAATTCAATTCGTCCGATTGGCAGGCTAGCGTGCAGTTTTGCCAAAACCATCTTGATGATATGGACATGAAAAAGGTTTGGTGAAAACCAGTCACAAAGTTGTAAATTTGTTAGCCACATAATGGGATGATTTGTTTGGTCATTTTGCCTTTGAGGATACATTAATTTCATGAATGTATTAATACAATAATGAAATATAAAAAAGATCTTGCTGCAGTTTTAGCTGTCGTGTTATGTCCAGCAAAATGGGCTTAAAATGGTTTTCTCTCAAAACAGACCAATGTGTCATGAGTGTTGAACAAAACAAATGCACAAAGCAAAACAGACACTTAAGTGTAGGAAATCAAATTTAAAATCCAGAAATTAAAATATATAATGGGTGGCAAGAGTTTCAAGAAGAATGTGTAAGAAGACAGAGATGTCTGTGATACATGTGTTTGTATTTTCAGGGAGTGTCCTGGGTGACAGTTCGCTATATGCTTGGAGAGGTACAGTATGGAGGCAGAGTCACTGATGACTATGACAAGAGGCTTCTCAACACATTTGCCAGGGTAACTTA
Source organism: Mya arenaria (assembly GCF_026914265.1). Taxonomy (NCBI): domain Eukaryota; kingdom Metazoa; phylum Mollusca; class Bivalvia; order Myida; family Myidae; genus Mya; species Mya arenaria. The sequence goes on from NC_069122.1 coordinate 8,580,190, forward strand.
GAAAGATTATGCTTCATTTTGAGTGTCTGTCACCTGGTACCAGTCTTGATACATGTTTGGAGGGCATTTTTTTTACATATATTTCATTAAAATTTACATTATATAAGTACTACCATGGAATGCTAGTACAATTGTATATTAAACAAAAAAAGATTGACAACTGTTTTTATTAAAGTTTCGAATCAAAAAAAAGTGACAGTGTTAGCTGATGGATCCAATCCACATTGTTACTCAAGTGCAAAGCAATTGAAGCCTGACATTGTTTGTGTGTGTGTTTTGTGCATGTCGAACTGAGCACCAGAAATGACTGTAAAGCAAATGCACAATAAACATGCAGTAGTCTGTAACATGACTTCTTTATTGTTGCAAAATCATGCATTGGTTTAACTAATTTTTCATAGGCATGTTTCACATGGTAATTTTGAGAATGGTAGTAAAACTGACATTTCTTTGTTATTAACTGATATATTTGTCACAGGTGTGGTTTGGAGACTTCATGTTTGCAGACAGCTTTCAGTTCTACACTGGCTACAAGATCCCCAAGGTTAAGACGTATGACATGTTTATGCAGCACATAGAGCTTCTACCACTGGTCGACTCACCGGAGGCTTTTGGACTCCACCCAAATGCTGACATCACGTAAGTCTTCAGTTGCTTGCCCAAAACCTACAAGTTTTATTGGCCAATTTTCTGCCGGTGTGTTTTTCTGTCATGACTTGCAAATTCCCTTTTAAGATTTTTAACATAAAACTTCTGAGGTAATTCCCGTAAGGTTGCAGTTCTGTGGGTTTGTACAATATAAGTATATAAATTTATGATTTCAATAGGCTTATCAGGTGCCATGTTTTATATCAACTTTGGAGCTTAAAAACACATCAGCACAATACAGATGCATGTTATTACACAAAATGGGTCATGATATATTTAAGATTTTTACATTAGGATTTGGAAACGAAAACTATTGGTAGTTTGATAATGAAGTGCCATATCCACCATCAGGTACCAGACCAACATGGCAGCCAACATTTTGGACACCACTATGAGTATCCAACCCAAAGAAGGAGGAGCTGGAGCTGGTGAGAGCAGGGAAACGGTTGTGTTCCGTATGGCTGAGGACATGCTCGATAAACTTCCGGCAGATTACATTCCTCATGAGGTTTGTTCAGGGTGCTTGCTGGTGATTTCAGGCCATTTTCTGGTCTTAAAATAATGGCAAAACGAGGATGAAATTTGAATAATGTTGACTTACTTTTGTCCAAGCAAAACACACAAGTGGAATTTCATCACATTAAATGAAGAGAAGGACAGGAAAACTGGGATATTGGACAAAAGAAATATTTTGGGTTTGATTGGAAGGGAGTGCTAGACAGTGTGTTTTTTGTAATTTTCTAAGTTAGCACAATTGCCACTCGCAATATACTTAAATTTTATTCTTGGATTTACATGCAGTTCTGCCAAAAACATAACACATCTGTTTTGCAGTTGCTCAATAATGAACATTTTCTGATGTGTAATATTACTATTACAAAGTATGTAATCAAGCCAAGGAAAAGCCTTTTGATACAAAAATTGTCTGTGTTATAAAATGTTCAAAAAACCACATCTAATAAATACTAGTTTAGTCCAAGGGAACTGCAGTACCAAGTATTGAAATCAAGGATAGCTCACTATTGTTATATTCATTTAACAGGTAAAGGACAGGTTAAGGAAGATGGGCCATCTTCATCCCGTTAACATCTTCCTGAAGCAGGAGATTGATCGTATGCAGAGAGTGATCAATATTGTCCGCATAACCCTCAGTGATCTTAAACTGGCCATAGAGGGAACCATCATCATGTCAGAGGTATTGTATGCTTCTTTGTAAATGAATATAATCCAATTAATTATTAGACTCGTACTTGATATATATGTTTACCTGAGATATTGTGAAAATGAACACACTTTAAAGCATTATATTAAGTTCTCTTTTATTCAAAGAAAAAAGTGCAATTATTGTGGTAGCCTTGGTGTTGTCTGCAGCATTGGCTGTGCGTGCATTAACTTTAACCTTGGCCATGACACAGAAATGTTAAAAATATTTAAATAAAGTATATATTTACTGTTTTATTAATTATTGAGTTCTGCCCTTTCTTGGACTGGAAAAAAATTATGAATATATCGGTGGTGCTCTTGTTTGTTAAAGATTTGTTATCAAAGTTTTTTGTCAGTAAGCTAGGTGTTTGATCTGGTGCCTAATGTTCATTAGTTACTTATTACTTTTTCTAAAGCCAAGTTTTGGGCTTCCAAAAGTCTAAATCATTTCAAATACTTTTTCATATAAAATGCAGTGATTTTATTTCTTTTTCTTGAGCTATTGAACCTGAGACTTTTAAACTTGTAGTGTACATGACTGTATGATTCTGGTATCTTTCAGAACCTGCGTGATGCCCTGGACAACATGTTTGATGCCAAGGTTCCAAACCTGTGGCGTAAAATCTCCTGGCAGTCTTCCACTCTGGGATTCTGGTACACTGAACTGCTTGAGAGGAATGAACAGTTTAATCGCTGGATATTCCAGGGGAGGCCTGATGTATTCTGGATGACTGGGCTATTCAACCCACAAGGTATAAATCGTTTTCATTAATATTTCACAGCCTACTAGTAATGTTTGATTTTTACTCTGAAATGTTGATGTTCTTCCTTGTGTGTTGAAGTACTTTCTGGTGTATCTTGATGATTAATGATAAGTCCTTGATGTTTCAACTATCACTGGTATACTGCATACATGTACATTTAGTCTTGTAAATTAGGTACTTACAGAGAATAATTGTACCTAAAAAAAATAATTCTGGAAAAAAAGAAAATTAAAAACACTTACGAATAATATCTGCGGTCAAAAGTTAGAATCTAACTCCCAGATGATATGACCATTAGATATCAGATATTGCCATTGCTATCAAGAGTTGTTGCTGATAAATGAATGACAATTTTATTTCAACATACTGGTTTAAACTTTCAGGTTTCCTAACAGCTATGCGACAGGAGGTAACTCGAGCTCATAAAGGCTGGGCGCTGGACTCTGTCACCTTACACAATGATGTTCTCAAAGCAAGCAAGGAGGACATCACAAGTCCACCAGCGGAGGGCGTGTACATCTTCGGCCTGTACCTTGATGGAGCCTCCTGGGATAGGCGTAACTGTCGCCTTGCAGAGTCTCACCCCAAGGTGTTGTTCACGCTGCTCCCTGTGGTTCACATGTATGCCATCAACTCAACAGCGCCCAAAGACCCCAGGCTCTATCAGTGCCCCATTTACAAGAAGCCCCAAAGGACCGATCTCACCTATATATCGTTCATTGTTCTGAAAACCACACAAAGTCCTGATCACTGGACACTTCGAGGTGTAGGAGCCTTGTGTGACATCAAGTAACTTATTGACATTTTTTGAAGCAAACTAGGCTTCTATTTATTAATGCAGTTTTGTTTTAATTTATTTGTTCTTTCTCATTTATAATGTTAAGAATTACTGAAATAAACTACTTAGATTTACATTTTGTTATCGTACATTTTTATAATTTACCAAGGCAAAACAATATTTTGTGGATATGATATACATGTAGAAGAAAAAACATCAACAGGGTACAATGTAGTAGTACACTTTTTACAAGTTTGTCAAGTGTAAGAATCATAACTATGACAATATGTTTTGAATTGCATCTCTTCACATTTCAACGTTTGGCAGCATAATTTGACAAATAAGGTGGAAGCGAATTTATGACTAGATTGGTTGATTGTAATTTTTAATTGTGTGCAGTGCATGGTGCTATAATCTAAAGTCTGACACTCGCCCACATGTAATCAATTACCTTCCTTGATGTTCATTTTTTTATTTTACAAAGGAATTCAGATCGTAATGTGTTCTTACAAAAATGATAGATGTGACTACTTGACAACTTCTTTTATTATTGGTCAAATTTACTATGGACTAGGATGAGGTGAAATTAACAAATGAAGTGTGTTCATGTTTTTTTTAGAAATGGTTAAGGTATAGCCTTGATTTCATCATTTGCTTATTTTCCGCTGCCATAGATGTCAAGCAAAAACCTAGTGTTAGCCATTGAAAATATTCACATGTAACATTGTACAAGTGTTAGCAATGATGACAATGTGTGTATGTGTTGCAAATCATACTATTTGAATTTGAGTGTTTCAAAACCAAGAAAAAACATATCTGCTTGGAGTGCATTTTTTAGTTATTCTGGTAATCATTTTATACCCTACAAATCATTCAAAGGTGGAGCGGCCCTTGACTTAAATGCCGTGACCCCAAAGCCATTCAGATGGATCTCAGACATAACCTGGCTAAATCTAGTCCAGCTGAGTGGCCTGGGCCAGTTCTCTGAGATTCTCAACCAGGTGACCCGCAATAACCAAGGCTGGAAGGCGTGGTTCGATACTGATGCACCTGAGGAGGAGATTATGCCTGATGGATACAATGCTGCACTCGACTCATTCAAGAAACTTCTCTTGATCAGGTTACCCCCTGTTGTTCAAACATGAGAACTTTACAAGTTAATTTAAAAGCTTAATTGTCTCATCACATCACAGTGTAGGCCTCCATCGAGTTAACCAATTATCTATCCCGGGGAATCAAGGCAGGCTAAACTCTTGTAACAATGTATGTTAACCTCTTTACATCACAATGTAGGCCTCCATCAAGTTTACCAATGATCCATCCCGGGGAATCAAGGCTGGCTAAATACTTTCACTAATTTGAATATATTTTTTACCACTTTTCATCATAGTGTAGACCTCCATCAAGTTAACCAATAAGCAACCTCAATAAATAAAGGATGGCTACACATATCCAACTAGGCAGTCTGCGAAATAACTTTTCAGATGAACTTGCCCTTTCGGGCATCTCCCTGGCAATTTTAACTTGCCCGGACCAATTTTCACTTGCCCGAATAAATTTCAAATAAAATATAAAGCAAAGATCACATCAGAGTTGTTTTATTATTCTCTAAATGACAAAAGAAGAGAGAAAACAGTATCTTCTGTCATCTCGACATCATCATCATCATCATCATCGTCGTCTTTTTCACCAAAGAAGTCTTTCATGACACTCGTTTCCTGAAAAATTACAAGGCACATATTTACTCATGTAACGGTATAATAATTTTCTGAAATGAAATTTCATGCAATTACCTCTCAGCAACAACACAAGTTTTAGATATTTAAGTACCTGCTGTGCAATATCATCATCATCATCTATCCCTACTAGGTCCTCCGGCTCCTCATCTGTATCAGAAATGACAACTGTCTTGGAAGTTGTCGATTGATCCTCTTTGTGGCATTCAGTCGCCTACCCTGACCAGATGCTGTACTAGTCTATCAGAATAAAAAATAAAGGCCAATAAATTGCAGCACTGAATAGTTCATACCTAACCTTGCATGATATGCAGTAACAGGATTGCAGCAAAACATTTAACGAGGGACTGGGCATTAGGGATTGTAATGGTTTAAGTTCTAGAGTAGAATCAGTTTATTATATTATATATTATTTCAGCTGACTTAACATAGTTCACATAGCTATATATACTACAGTAATTAAAGAAAGGAGGTCTTACCATCCAATCAAGAATGGCTGGTTCAGGGTCAAATTTTTCAATATCTTCACTCTCAAGCTTAATAGTGAGCAAGTCATTTAGCCTGTCAGCCTTTAAATGACCCCTTCTCTTTGTTTTAAGCAGTTTCATTTGGCTGAATGTTGTTTCGTTTTTGACTGATGTAGGTGGCAGTGCATAGTTATAAGCGTCTGTTGATTCGGACTGCGGAGTAAGTGTACCAGTCGATACAGACCGCGTAAAACGTCATCAAATTTAGCGACTTTTACAAAGTCGAGTAATACGTCATCAAATTTAGCGTATTTACTTTGTTTGTTGATTTTCGGATAAACGATTTCGTTCTCTTTTTTCACTTGCCCGATCGGGCAAGCAAATACGATTTTTTACTTGCCCGGCGGGATTTTTACTTGCCCCGAGCATCGGGCACATGGGTTATTTCACAGACTGACTAGGTTCGTTTATTTTCTTTATGTCACATTGTAGGCCTCCATCAAGTTTACCAATGAGCCACCCCAGGGAATCAAGGCTGGCTTGAAGAGAACATATGCTGGAATCAGTCAGGACTATCTGGATGTCTGCTCCATGCCACAGTGGAAACCTATACTCTTCGGAGTCTCCTTCCTACATACTGTTGTACAGGTGAAATCAAATATTTCATAAGTTTTGGTTGGGCCTAGCCATCATGTACATTAGTGGTATTGTTATAGTGTATTAGAAAAACATATTTTGAAAAATCTTCAATTTTGCAGATTTTCAAGACGTGTTTGCAACATTTGAGCGTGTGGCTTTTGACCAAGCTTGTGTGTGCTTACAACACAAGCTGTATGATATAAGCTAAAATTTAAAGTGGTTAGACGATATTATTTCATGCTCTCCAGTGTTATATTTTATAACAATGGTGTATTATATCATGATCAGTTTTGGGTTTGAAACAGTCAGTTATATTTTATACAATTTCACTGTTTCTCTCATTTAAAATGTTCACTGTAAAACAAGAATGTAAATGTTTGTTCATAAATCTTCTTCACATTAATGGTATCAATTACAGGAAAGAAGAAAGTTTGGACCCCTTGGTTGGAACATTCCCTATGAATTCAATTCGTCCGATTGGCAGGCTAGCGTGCAGTTTTGCCAAAACCATCTTGATGATATGGACATGAAAAAGGTTTGGTGAAAACCAGTCACAAAGTTGTAAATTTGTTAGCCACATAATGGGATGATTTGTTTGGTCATTTTGCCTTTGAGGATACATTAATTTCATGAATGTATTAATACAATAATGAAATATAAAAAAGATCTTGCTGCAGTTTTAGCTGTCGTGTTATGTCCAGCAAAATGGGCTTAAAATGGTTTTCTCTCAAAACAGACCAATGTGTCATGAGTGTTGAACAAAACAAATGCACAAAGCAAAACAGACACTTAAGTGTAGGAAATCAAATTTAAAATCCAGAAATTAAAATATATAATGGGTGGCAAGAGTTTCAAGAAGAATGTGTAAGAAGACAGAGATGTCTGTGATACATGTGTTTGTATTTTCAGGGAGTGTCCTGGGTGACAGTTCGCTATATGCTTGGAGAGGTACAGTATGGAGGCAGAGTCACTGATGACTATGACAAGAGGCTTCTCAACACATTTGCCAGGGTAACTTAGAAAGATTATGCTTCATTTTGAGTGTCTGTCACCTGGTACCAGTCTTGATACATGTTTGGAGGGCATTTTTTTTACATATATTTCATTAAAATTTACATTATATAAGTACTACCATGGAATGCTAGTACAATTGTATATTAAACAAAAAAAGATTGACAACTGTTTTTATTAAAGTTTCGAATCAAAAAAAAGTGACAGTGTTAGCTGATGGATCCAATCCACATTGTTACTCAAGTGCAAAGCAATTGAAGCCTGACATTGTTTGTGTGTGTGTTTTGTGCATGTCGAACTGAGCACCAGAAATGACTGTAAAGCAAATGCACAATAAACATGCAGTAGTCTGTAACATGACTTCTTTATTGTTGCAAAATCATGCATTGGTTTAACTAATTTTTCATAGGCATGTTTCACATGGTAATTTTGAGAATGGTAGTAAAACTGACATTTCTTTGTTATTAACTGATATATTTGTCACAGGTGTGGTTTGGAGACTTCATGTTTGCAGACAGCTTTCAGTTCTACACTGGCTACAAGATCCCCAAGGTTAAGACGTATGACATGTTTATGCAGCACATAGAGCTTCTACCACTGGTCGACTCACCGGAGGCTTTTGGACTCCACCCAAATGCTGACATCACGTAAGTCTTCAGTTGCTTGCCCAAAACCTACAAGTTTTATTGGCCAATTTTCTGCCGGTGTGTTTTTCTGTCATGACTTGCAAATTCCCTTTTAAGATTTTTAACATAAAACTTCTGAGGTAATTCCCGTAAGGTTGCAGTTCTGTGGGTTTGTACAATATAAGTATATAAATTTATGATTTCAATAGGCTTATCAGGTGCCATGTTTTATATCAACTTTGGAGCTTAAAAACACATCAGCACAATACAGATGCATGTTATTACACAAAATGGGTCATGATATATTTAAGATTTTTACATTAGGATTTGGAAACGAAAACTATTGGTAGTTTGATAATGAAGTGCCATATCCACCATCAGGTACCAGACCAACATGGCAGCCAACATTTTGGACACCACTATGAGTATCCAACCCAAAGAAGGAGGAGCTGGAGCTGGTGAGAGCAGGGAAACGGTTGTGTTCCGTATGGCTGAGGACATGCTCGATAAACTTCCGGCAGATTACATTCCTCATGAGGTTTGTTCAGGGTGCTTGCTGGTGATTTCAGGCCATTTTCTGGTCTTAAAATAATGGCAAAACGAGGATGAAATTTGAATAATGTTGACTTACTTTTGTCCAAGCAAAACACACAAGTGGAATTTCATCACATTAAATGAAGAGAAGGACAGGAAAACTGGGATATTGGACAAAAGAAATATTTTGGGTTTGATTGGAAGGGAGTGCTAGACAGTGTGTTTTTTGTAATTTTCTAAGTTAGCACAATTGCCACTCGCAATATACTTAAATTTTATTCTTGGATTTACATGCAGTTCTGCCAAAAACATAACACATCTGTTTTGCAGTTGCTCAATAATGAACATTTTCTGATGTGTAATATTACTATTACAAAGTATGTAATCAAGCCAAGGAAAAGCCTTTTGATACAAAAATTGTCTGTGTTATAAAATGTTCAAAAAACCACATCTAATAAATACTAGTTTAGTCCAAGGGAACTGCAGTACCAAGTATTGAAATCAAGGATAGCTCACTATTGTTATATTCATTTAACAGGTAAAGGACAGGTTAAGGAAGATGGGCCATCTTCATCCCGTTAACATCTTCCTGAAGCAGGAGATTGATCGTATGCAGAGAGTGATCAATATTGTCCGCATAACCCTCAGTGATCTTAAACTGGCCATAGAGGGAACCATCATCATGTCAGAGGTATTGTATGCTTCTTTGTAAATGAATATAATCCAATTAATTATTAGACTCGTACTTGATATATATGTTTACCTGAGATATTGTGAAAATGAACACACTTTAAAGCATTATATTAAGTTCTCTTTTATTCAAAGAAAAAAGTGCAATTATTGTGGTAGCCTTGGTGTTGTCTGCAGCATTGGCTGTGCGTGCATTAACTTTAACCTTGGCCATGACACAGAAATGTTAAAAATATTTAAATAAAGTATATATTTACTGTTTTATTAATTATTGAGTTCTGCCCTTTCTTGGACTGGAAAAAAATTATGAATATATCGGTGGTGCTCTTGTTTGTTAAAGATTTGTTATCAAAGTTTTTTGTCAGTAAGCTAGGTGTTTGATCTGGTGCCTAATGTTCATTAGTTACTTATTACTTTTTCTAAAGCCAAGTTTTGGGCTTCCAAAAGTCTAAATCATTTCAAATACTTTTTCATATAAAATGCAGTGATTTTATTTCTTTTTCTTGAGCTATTGAACCTGAGACTTTTAAACTTGTAGTGTACATGACTGTATGATTCTGGTATCTTTCAGAACCTGCGTGATGCCCTGGACAACATGTTTGATGCCAAGGTTCCAAACCTGTGGCGTAAAATCTCCTGGCAGTCTTCCACTCTGGGATTCTGGTACACTGAACTGCTTGAGAGGAATGAACAGTTTAATCGCTGGATATTCCAGGGGAGGCCTGATGTATTCTGGATGACTGGGCTATTCAACCCACAAGGTATAAATCGTTTTCATTAATATTTCACAGCCTACTAGTAATGTTTGATTTTTACTCTGAAATGTTGATGTTCTTCCTTGTGTGTTGAAGTACTTTCTGGTGTATCTTGATGATTAATGATAAGTCCTTGATGTTTCAACTATCACTGGTATACTGCATACATGTACATTTAGTCTTGTAAATTAGGTACTTACAGAGAATAATTGTACCTAAAAAAAATAATTCTGGAAAAAAAAGAAAATTAAAAACACTTACGAATAATATCTGCGGTCAAAAGTTAGAATCTAACTCCCAGATGATATGACCATTAGATATCAGATATTGCCATTGCTATCAAGAGTTGTTGCTGATAAATGAATGACAATTTTATTTCAACATACTGGTTTAAACTTTCAGGTTTCCTAACAGCTATGCGACAGGAGGTAACTCGAGCTCATAAAGGCTGGGCGCTGGACTCTGTCACCTTACACAATGATGTTCTCAAAGCAAGCAAGGAGGACATCACAAGTCCACCAGCGGAGGGCGTGTACATCTTCGGCCTGTACCTTGATGGAGCCTCCTGGGATAGGCGTAACTGTCGCCTTGCAGAGTCTCACCCCAAGGTGTTGTTCACGCTGCTCCCTGTGGTTCACATGTATGCCATCAACTCAACAGCGCCCAAAGACCCCAGGCTCTATCAGTGCCCCATTTACAAGAAGCCCCAAAGGACCGATCTCACCTATATATCGTTCATTGTTCTGAAAACCACACAAAGTCCTGATCACTGGACACTTCGAGGTGTAGGAGCCTTGTGTGACATCAAGTAACTTATTGACATTTTTTGAAGCAAACTAGGCTTCTATTTATTAATGCAGTTTTGTTTTAATTTATTTGTTCTTTCTCATTTATAATGTTAAGAATTACTGAAATAAACTACTTAGATTTACATTTTGTTATCGTACATTTTTATAATTTACCAAGGCAAAACAATATTTTGTGGATATGATATACATGTAGAAGAAAAAACATCAACAGGGTACAATGTAGTAGTACACTTTTTACAAGTTTGTCAAGTGTAAGAATCATAACTATGACAATATGTTTTGAATTGCATCTCTTCACATTTCAACGTTTGGCAGCATAATTTGACAAATAAGGTGGAAGCGAATTTATGACTAGATTGGTTGATTGTAATTTTTAATTGTGTGCAGTGCATGGTGCTATAATCTAAAGTCTGACACTCGCCCACATGTAATCAATTACCTTCCTTGATGTTCATTTTTTTATTTTACAAAGGAATTCAGATCGTAATGTGTTCTTACAAAATGATAGATGTGACTACTTGACAACTTCTTTTATTATTGGTCAAATTTACTATGGACTAGGATGAGGTGAAATTAACAAATGAAGTGTGTTCATGTTTTTTTTAGAAATGGTTAAGGTATAGCCTTGATTTCATCATTTGCTTATTTTCCGCTGCCATAGATGTCAAGCAAAAACCTAGTGTTAGCCATTGAAAATATTCACATGTAACATTGTACAAGTGTTAGCAATGATGACAATGTGTGTATGTGTTGCAAATCATACTATTTGAATTTGAGTGTTTCAAAACCAAGAAAAAACATATCTGCTTGGAGTGCATTTTTTAGTTATTCTGGTAATCATTTTATACCCTACAAATCATTCAAAGGTGGAGCGGCCCTTGACTTAAATGCCGTGACCCCAAAGCCATTCAGATGGATCTCAGACATAACCTGGCTAAATCTAGTCCAGCTGAGTGGCCTGGGCCAGTTCTCTGAGATTCTCAACCAGGTGACCCGCAATAACCAAGGCTGGAAGGCGTGGTTCGATACTGATGCACCTGAGGAGGAGATTATGCCTGATGGATACAATGCTGCACTCGACTCATTCAAGAAACTTCTCTTGATCAGGTTACCCCCTGTTGTTCAAACATGAGAACTTTACAAGTTAATTTAAAAGCTTAATTGTCTCATCACATCACAGTGTAGGCCTCCATCGAGTTAACCAATTATCTATCCCGGGGAATCAAGGCAGGCTAAACTCTTGTAACAATGTATGTTAACCTCTTTACATCACAATGTAGGCCTCCATCAAGTTTACCAATGATCCATCCCGGGGAATCAAGGCTGGCTAAATACTTTCACTAATTTGAATATATTTTTTACCACTTTTCATCATAGTGTAGACCTCCATCAAGTTAACCAATAAGCAACCTCAATAAATAAAGGATGGCTACACATATCCAACTAGGCAGTCTGCGAAATAACTTTTCAGATGAACTTGCCCTTTCGGGCATCTCCCTGGCAATTTTAACTTGCCCGGACCAATTTTCACTTGCCCGAATAAATTTCAAATAAAATATAAAGCAAAGATCACATCAGAGTTGTTTTATTATTCTCTAAATGACAAAAGAAGAGAGAAAACAGTATCTTCTGTCATCTCGACATCATCATCATCATCATCATCGTCGTCTTTTTCACCAAAGAAGTCTTTCATGACACTCGTTTCCTGAAAAATTACAAGGCACATATTTACTCATGTAACGGTATAATAATTTTCTGAAATGAAATTTCATGCAATTACCTCTCAGCAACAACACAAGTTTTAGATATTTAAGTACCTGCTGTGCAATATCATCATCATCATCTATCCCTACTAGGTCCTCCGGCTCCTCATCTGTATCAGAAATGACAACTGTCTTGGAAGTTGTCGATTGATCCTCTTTGTGGCATTCAGTCGCCTACCCTGACCAGATGCTGTACTAGTCTATCAGAATAAAAAATAAAGGCCAATAAATTGCAGCACTGAATAGTTCATACCTAACCTTGCATGATATGCAGTAACAGGATTGCAGCAAAACATTTAACGAGGGACTGGGCATTAGGGATTGTAATGGTTTAAGTTCTAGAGTAGAATCAGTTTATTATATTATATATTATTTCAGCTGACTTAACATAGTTCACATAGCTATATATACTACAGTAATTAAAGAAAGGAGGTCTTACCATCCAATCAAGAATGGCTGGTTCAGGGTCAAATTTTTCAATATCTTCACTCTCAAGCTTAATAGTGAGCAAGTCATTTAGCCTGTCAGCCTTTAAATGACCCCTTCTCTTTGTTTTAAGCAGTTTCATTTGGCTGAATGTTGTTTCGTTTTTGACTGATGTAGGTGGCAGTGCATAGTTATAAGCGTCTGTTGATTCGGACTGCGGAGTAAGTGTACCAGTCGATACAGACCGCGTAAAACGTCATCAAATTTAGCGACTTTTACAAAGTCGAGTAATACGTCATCAAATTTAGCGTATTTACTTTGTTTGTTGATTTTCGGATAAACGATTTCGTTCTCTTTTTTCACTTGCCCGATCGGGCAAGCAAATACGATTTTTTACTTGCCCGGCGGGATTTTACTTGCCCCGAGCATCGGGCACATGGGTTATTTCACAGACTGACTAGGTTCGTTTATTTTCTTTATGTCACATTGTAGGCCTCCATCAAGTTTACCAATGAGCCACCCCAGGGAATCAAGGCTGGCTTGAAGAGAACATATGCTGGAATCAGTCAGGACTATCTGGATGTCTGCTCCATGCCACAGTGGAAACCTATACTCTTCGGAGTCTCCTTCCTACATACTGTTGTACAGGTGAAATCAAATATTTCATAAGTTTTGGTTGGGCCTAGCCATCATGTACATTAGTGGTATTGTTATAGTGTATTAGAAAAACATATTTTGAAAAATCTTCAATTTTGCAGATTTTCAAGACGTGTTTGCAACATTTGAGCGTGTGGCTTTTGACCAAGCTTGTGTGTGCTTACAACACAAGCTGTATGATATAAGCTAAAATTTAAAGTGGTTAGACGATATTATTTCATGCTCTCCAGTGTTATATTTTATAACAATGGTGTATTATATCATGATCAGTTTTGGGTTTGAAACAGTCAGTTATATTTTATACAATTTCACTGTTTCTCTCATTTAAAATGTTCACTGTAAAACAAGAATGTAAATGTTTGTTCATAAATCTTCTTCACATTAATGGTATCAATTACAGGAAAGAAGAAAGTTTGGACCCCTTGGTTGGAACATTCCCTATGAATTCAATTCGTCCGATTGGCAGGCTAGCGTGCAGTTTTGCCAAAACCATCTTGATGATATGGACATGAAAAAGGTTTGGTGAAAACCAGTCACAAAGTTGTAAATTTGTTAGCCACATAATGGGATGATTTGTTTGGTCATTTTGCCTTTGAGGATACATTAATTTCATGAATGTATTAATACAATAATGAAATATAAAAAAGATCTTGCTGCAGTTTTAGCTGTCGTGTTATGTCCAGCAAAATGGGCTTAAAATGGTTTTCTCTCAAAACAGACCAATGTGTCATGAGTGTTGAACAAAACAAATGCACAAAGCAAAACAGACACTTAAGTGTAGGAAATCAAATTTAAAATCCAGAAATTAAAATATATAATGGGTGGCAAGAGTTTCAAGAAGAATGTGTAAGAAGACAGAGATGTCTGTGATACATGTGTTTGTATTTTCAGGGAGTGTCCTGGGTGACAGTTCGCTATATGCTTGGAGAGGTACAGTATGGAGGCAGAGTCACTGATGACTATGACAAGAGGCTTCTCAACACATTTGCCAGGGTAACTTAGAAAGATTATGCTTCATTTTGAGTGTCTGTCACCTGGTACCAGTCTTGATACATGTTTGGAGGGCATTTTTTTTACATATATTTCATTAAAATTTACATTATATAAGTACTACCATGGAATGCTAGTACAATTGTATATTAAACAAAAAAAGATTGACAACTGTTTTTATTAAAGTTTCGAATCAAAAAAAAGTGACAGTGTTAGCTGATGGATCCAATCCACATTGTTACTCAAGTGCAAAGCAATTGAAGCCTGACATTGTTTGTGTGTGTGTTTTGTGCATGTCGAACTGAGCACCAGAAATGACTGTAAAGCAAATGCACAATAAACATGCAGTAGTCTGTAACATGACTTCTTTATTGTTGCAAAATCATGCATTGGTTTAACTAATTTTTCATAGGCATGTTTCACATGGTAATTTTGAGAATGGTAGTAAAACTGACATTTCTTTGTTATTAACTGATATATTTGTCACAGGTGTGGTTTGGAGACTTCATGTTTGCAGACAGCTTTCAGTTCTACACTGGCTACAAGATCCCCAAGGTTAAGACGTATGACATGTTTATGCAGCACATAGAGCTTCTACCACTGGTCGACTCACCGGAGGCTTTTGGACTCCACCCAAATGCTGACATCACGTAAGTCTTCAGTTGCTTGCCCAAAACCTACAAGTTTTATTGGCCAATTTTCTGCCGGTGTGTTTTTCTGTCATGACTTGCAAATTCCCTTTTAAGATTTTTAACATAAAACTTCTGAGGTAATTCCCGTAAGGTTGCAGTTCTGTGGGTTTGTACAATATAAGTATATAAATTTATGATTTCAATAGGCTTATCAGGTGCCATGTTTTATATCAACTTTGGAGCTTAAAAACACATCAGCACAATACAGATGCATGTTATTACACAAAATGGGTCATGATATATTTAAGATTTTTACATTAGGATTTGGAAACGAAAACTATTGGTAGTTTGATAATGAAGTGCCATATCCACCATCAGGTACCAGACCAACATGGCAGCCAACATTTTGGACACCACTATGAGTATCCAACCCAAAGAAGGAGGAGCTGGAGCTGGTGAGAGCAGGGAAACGGTTGTGTTCCGTATGGCTGAGGACATGCTCGATAAACTTCCGGCAGATTACATTCCTCATGAGGTTTGTTCAGGGTGCTTGCTGGTGATTTCAGGCCATTTTCTGGTCTTAAAATAATGGCAAAACGAGGATGAAATTTGAATAATGTTGACTTACTTTTGTCCAAGCAAAACACACAAGTGGAATTTCATCACATTAAATGAAGAGAAGGACAGGAAAACTGGGATATTGGACAAAAGAAATATTTTGGGTTTGATTGGAAGGGAGTGCTAGACAGTGTGTTTTTTGTAATTTTCTAAGTTAGCACAATTGCCACTCGCAATATACTTAAATTTTATTCTTGGATTTACATGCAGTTCTGCCAAAAACATAACACATCTGTTTTGCAGTTGCTCAATAATGAACATTTTCTGATGTGTAATATTACTATTACAAAGTATGTAATCAAGCCAAGGAAAAGCCTTTTGATACAAAAATTGTCTGTGTTATAAAATGTTCAAAAAACCACATCTAATAAATACTAGTTTAGTCCAAGGGAACTGCAGTACCAAGTATTGAAATCAAGGATAGCTCACTATTGTTATATTCATTTAACAGGTAAAGGACAGGTTAAGGAAGATGGGCCATCTTCATCCCGTTAACATCTTCCTGAAGCAGGAGATTGATCGTATGCAGAGAGTGATCAATATTGTCCGCATAACCCTCAGTGATCTTAAACTGGCCATAGAGGGAACCATCATCATGTCAGAGGTATTGTATGCTTCTTTGTAAATGAATATAATCCAATTAATTATTAGACTCGTACTTGATATATATGTTTACCTGAGATATTGTGAAAATGAACACACTTTAAAGCATTATATTAAGTTCTCTTTTATTCAAAGAAAAAAGTGCAATTATTGTGGTAGCCTTGGTGTTGTCTGCAGCATTGGCTGTGCGTGCATTAACTTTAACCTTGGCCATGACACAGAAATGTTAAAAATATTTAAATAAAGTATATATTTACTGTTTTATTAATTATTGAGTTCTGCCCTTTCTTGGACTGGAAAAAAATTATGAATATATCGGTGGTGCTCTTGTTTGTTAAAGATTTGTTATCAAAGTTTTTTGTCAGTAAGCTAGGTGTTTGATCTGGTGCCTAATGTTCATTAGTTACTTATTACTTTTTCTAAAGCCAAGTTTTGGGCTTCCAAAAGTCTAAATCATTTCAAATACTTTTTCATATAAAATGCAGTGATTTTATTTCTTTTTCTTGAGCTATTGAACCTGAGACTTTTAAACTTGTAGTGTACATGACTGTATGATTCTGGTATCTTTCAGAACCTGCGTGATGCCCTGGACAACATGTTTGATGCCAAGGTTCCAAACCTGTGGCGTAAAATCTCCTGGCAGTCTTCCACTCTGGGATTCTGGTACACTGAACTGCTTGAGAGGAATGAACAGTTTAATCGCTGGATATTCCAGGGGAGGCCTGATGTATTCTGGATGACTGGGCTATTCAACCCACAAGGTATAAATCGTTTTCATTAATATTTCACAGCCTACTAGTAATGTTTGATTTTTACTCTGAAATGTTGATGTTCTTCCTTGTGTGTTGAAGTACTTTCTGGTGTATCTTGATGATTAATGATAAGTCCTTGATGTTTCAACTATCACTGGTATACTGCATACATGTACATTTAGTCTTGTAAATTAGGTACTTACAGAGAATAATTGTACCTAAAAAAAATAATTCTGGAAAAAAAGAAAATTAAAAACACTTACGAATAATATCTGCGGTCAAAAGTTAGAATCTAACTCCCAGATGATATGACCATTAGATATCAGATATTGCCATTGCTATCAAGAGTTGTTGCTGATAAATGAATGACAATTTTATTTCAACATACTGGTTTAAACTTTCAGGTTTCCTAACAGCTATGCGACAGGAGGTAACTCGAGCTCATAAAGGCTGGGCGCTGGACTCTGTCACCTTACACAATGATGTTCTCAAAGCAAGCAAGGAGGACATCACAAGTCCACCAGCGGAGGGCGTGTACATCTTCGGCCTGTACCTTGATGGAGCCTCCTGGGATAGGCGTAACTGTCGCCTTGCAGAGTCTCACCCCAAGGTGTTGTTCACGCTGCTCCCTGTGGTTCACATGTATGCCATCAACTCAACAGCGCCCAAAGACCCCAGGCTCTATCAGTGCCCCATTTACAAGAAGCCCCAAAGGACCGATCTCACCTATATATCGTTCATTGTTCTGAAAACCACACAAAGTCCTGATCACTGGACACTTCGAGGTGTAGGAGCCTTGTGTGACATCAAGTAACTTATTGACATTTTTTGAAGCAAACTAGGCTTCTATTTATTAATGCAGTTTTGTTTTAATTTATTTGTTCTTTCTCATTTATAATGTTAAGAATTACTGAAATAAACTACTTAGATTTACATTTTGTTATCGTACATTTTTATAATTTACCAAGGCAAAACAATATTTTGTGGATATGATATACATGTAGAAGAAAAAACATCAACAGGGTACAATGTAGTAGTACACTTTTTACAAGTTTGTCAAGTGTAAGAATCATAACTATGACAATATGTTTTGAATTGCATCTCTTCACATTTCAACGTTTGGCAGCATAATTTGACAAATAAGGTGGAAGCGAATTTATGACTAGATTGGTTGATTGTAATTTTTAATTGTGTGCAGTGCATGGTGCTATAATCTAAAGTCTGACACTCGCCCACATGTAATCAATTACCTTCCTTGATGTTCATTTTTTTATTTTACAAAGGAATTCAGATCGTAATGTGTTCTTACAAAAATGATAGATGTGACTACTTGACAACTTCTTTTATTATTGGTCAAATTTACTATGGACTAGGATGAGGTGAAATTAACAAATGAAGTGTGTTCATGTTTTTTTTAGAAATGGTTAAGGTATAGCCTTGATTTCATCATTTGCTTATTTTCCGCTGCCATAGATGTCAAGCAAAAACCTAGTGTTAGCCATTGAAAATATTCACATGTAACATTGTACAAGTGTTAGCAATGATGACAATGTGTGTATGTGTTGCAAATCATACTATTTGAATTTGAGTGTTTCAAAACCAAGAAAAAACATATCTGCTTGGAGTGCATTTTTTAGTTATTCTGGTAATCATTTTATACCCTACAAATCATTCAAAGGTGGAGCGGCCCTTGACTTAAATGCCGTGACCCCAAAGCCATTCAGATGGATCTCAGACATAACCTGGCTAAATCTAGTCCAGCTGAGTGGCCTGGGCCAGTTCTCTGAGATTCTCAACCAGGTGACCCGCAATAACCAAGGCTGGAAGGCGTGGTTCGATACTGATGCACCTGAGGAGGAGATTATGCCTGATGGATACAATGCTGCACTCGACTCATTCAAGAAACTTCTCTTGATCAGGTTACCCCCTGTTGTTCAAACATGAGAACTTTACAAGTTAATTTAAAAGCTTAATTGTCTCATCACATCACAGTGTAGGCCTCCATCGAGTTAACCAATTATCTATCCCGGGGAATCAAGGCAGGCTAAACTCTTGTAACAATGTATGTTAACCTCTTTACATCACAATGTAGGCCTCCATCAAGTTTACCAATGATCCATCCCGGGGAATCAAGGCTGGCTAAATACTTTCACTAATTTGAATATATTTTTTACCACTTTTCATCATAGTGTAGACCTCCATCAAGTTAACCAATAAGCAACCTCAATAAATAAAGGATGGCTACACATATCCAACTAGGCAGTCTGCGAAATAACTTTTCAGATGAACTTGCCCTTTCGGGCATCTCCCTGGCAATTTTAACTTGCCCGGACCAATTTTCACTTGCCCGAATAAATTTCAAATAAAATATAAAGCAAAGATCACATCAGAGTTGTTTTATTATTCTCTAAATGACAAAAGAAGAGAGAAAACAGTATCTTCTGTCATCTCGACATCATCATCATCATCATCATCGTCGTCTTTTTCACCAAAGAAGTCTTTCATGACACTCGTTTCCTGAAAAATTACAAGGCACATATTTACTCATGTAACGGTATAATAATTTTCTGAAATGAAATTTCATGCAATTACCTCTCAGCAACAACACAAGTTTTAGATATTTAAGTACCTGCTGTGCAATATCATCATCATCATCTATCCCTACTAGGTCCTCCGGCTCCTCATCTGTATCAGAAATGACAACTGTCTTGGAAGTTGTCGATTGATCCTCTTTGTGGCATTCAGTCGCCTACCCTGACCAGATGCTGTACTAGTCTATCAGAATAAAAAATAAAGGCCAATAAATTGCAGCACTGAATAGTTCATACCTAACCTTGCATGATATGCAGTAACAGGATTGCAGCAAAACATTTAACGAGGGACTGGGCATTAGGGATTGTAATGGTTTAAGTTCTAGAGTAGAATCAGTTTATTATATTATATATTATTTCAGCTGACTTAACATAGTTCACATAGCTATATATACTACAGTAATTAAAGAAAGGAGGTCTTACCATCCAATCAAGAATGGCTGGTTCAGGGTCAAATTTTTCAATATCTTCACTCTCAAGCTTAATAGTGAGCAAGTCATTTAGCCTGTCAGCCTTTAAATGACCCCTTCTCTTTGTTTTAAGCAGTTTCATTTGGCTGAATGTTGTTTCGTTTTTGACTGATGTAGGTGGCAGTGCATAGTTATAAGCGTCTGTTGATTCGGACTGCGGAGTAAGTGTACCAGTCGATACAGACCGCGTAAAACGTCATCAAATTTAGCGACTTTTACAAAGTCGAGTAATACGTCATCAAATTTAGCGTATTTACTTTGTTTGTTGATTTTCGGATAAACGATTTCGTTCTCTTTTTTCACTTGCCCGATCGGGCAAGCAAATACGATTTTTTACTTGCCCGGCGGGATTTTTACTTGCCCCGAGCATCGGGCACATGGGTTATTTCACAGACTGACTAGGTTCGTTTATTTTCTTTATGTCACATTGTAGGCCTCCATCAAGTTTACCAATGAGCCACCCCAGGGAATCAAGGCTGGCTTGAAGAGAACATATGCTGGAATCAGTCAGGACTATCTGGATGTCTGCTCCATGCCACAGTGGAAACCTATACTCTTCGGAGTCTCCTTCCTACATACTGTTGTACAGGTGAAATCAAATATTTCATAAGTTTTGGTTGGGCCTAGCCATCATGTACATTAGTGGTATTGTTATAGTGTATTAGAAAAACATATTTTGAAAAATCTTCAATTTTGCAGATTTTCAAGACGTGTTTGCAACATTTGAGCGTGTGGCTTTTGACCAAGCTTGTGTGTGCTTACAACACAAGCTGTATGATATAAGCTAAAATTTAAAGTGGTTAGACGATATTATTTCATGCTCTCCAGTGTTATATTTTATAACAATGGTGTATTATATCATGATCAGTTTTGGGTTTGAAACAGTCAGTTATATTTTATACAATTTCACTGTTTCTCTCATTTAAAATGTTCACTGTAAAACAAGAATGTAAATGTTTGTTCATAAATCTTCTTCACATTAATGGTATCAATTACAGGAAAGAAGAAAGTTTGGACCCCTTGGTTGGAACATTCCCTATGAATTCAATTCGTCCGATTGGCAGGCTAGCGTGCAGTTTTGCCAAAACCATCTTGATGATATGGACATGAAAAAGGTTTGGTGAAAACCAGTCACAAAGTTGTAAATTTGTTAGCCACATAATGGGATGATTTGTTTGGTCATTTTGCCTTTGAGGATACATTAATTTCATGAATGTATTAATACAATAATGAAATATAAAAAAGATCTTGCTGCAGTTTTAGCTGTCGTGTTATGTCCAGCAAAATGGGCTTAAAATGGTTTTCTCTCAAAACAGACCAATGTGTCATGAGTGTTGAACAAAACAAATGCACAAAGCAAAACAGACACTTAAGTGTAGGAAATCAAATTTAAAATCCAGAAATTAAAATATATAATGGGTGGCAAGAGTTTCAAGAAGAATGTGTAAGAAGACAGAGATGTCTGTGATACATGTGTTTGTATTTTCAGGGAGTGTCCTGGGTGACAGTTCGCTATATGCTTGGAGAGGTACAGTATGGAGGCAGAGTCACTGATGACTATGACAAGAGGCTTCTCAACACATTTGCCAGGGTAACTTAGAAAGATTATGCTTCATTTTGAGTGTCTGTCACCTGGTACCAGTCTTGATACATGTTTGGAGGGCATTTTTTTTACATATATTTCATTAAAATTTACATTATATAAGTACTACCATGGAATGCTAGTACAATTGTATATTAAACAAAAAAAGATTGACAACTGTTTTTATTAAAGTTTCGAATCAAAAAAAAGTGACAGTGTTAGCTGATGGATCCAATCCACATTGTTACTCAAGTGCAAAGCAATTGAAGCCTGACATTGTTTGTGTGTGTGTTTTGTGCATGTCGAACTGAGCACCAGAAATGACTGTAAAGCAAATGCACAATAAACATGCAGTAGTCTGTAACATGACTTCTTTATTGTTGCAAAATCATGCATTGGTTTAACTAATTTTTCATAGGCATGTTTCACATGGTAATTTTGAGAATGGTAGTAAAACTGACATTTCTTTGTTATTAACTGATATATTTGTCACAGGTGTGGTTTGGAGACTTCATGTTTGCAGACAGCTTTCAGTTCTACACTGGCTACAAGATCCCCAAGGTTAAGACGTATGACATGTTTATGCAGCACATAGAGCTTCTACCACTGGTCGACTCACCGGAGGCTTTTGGACTCCACCCAAATGCTGACATCACGTAAGTCTTCAGTTGCTTGCCCAAAACCTACAAGTTTTATTGGCCAATTTTCTGCCGGTGTGTTTTTCTGTCATGACTTGCAAATTCCCTTTTAAGATTTTTAACATAAAACTTCTGAGGTAATTCCCGTAAGGTTGCAGTTCTGTGGGTTTGTACAATATAAGTATATAAATTTATGATTTCAATAGGCTTATCAGGTGCCATGTTTTATATCAACTTTGGAGCTTAAAAACACATCAGCACAATACAGATGCATGTTATTACACAAAATGGGTCATGATATATTTAAGATTTTTACATTAGGATTTGGAAACGAAAACTATTGGTAGTTTGATAATGAAGTGCCATATCCACCATCAGGTACCAGACCAACATGGCAGCCAACATTTTGGACACCACTATGAGTATCCAACCCAAAGAAGGAGGAGCTGGAGCTGGTGAGAGCAGGGAAACGGTTGTGTTCCGTATGGCTGAGGACATGCTCGATAAACTTCCGGCAGATTACATTCCTCATGAGGTTTGTTCAGGGTGCTTGCTGGTGATTTCAGGCCATTTTCTGGTCTTAAAATAATGGCAAAACGAGGATGAAATTTGAATAATGTTGACTTACTTTTGTCCAAGCAAAACACACAAGTGGAATTTCATCACATTAAATGAAGAGAAGGACAGGAAAACTGGGATATTGGACAAAAGAAATATTTTGGGTTTGATTGGAAGGGAGTGCTAGACAGTGTGTTTTTTGTAATTTTCTAAGTTAGCACAATTGCCACTCGCAATATACTTAAATTTTATTCTTGGATTTACATGCAGTTCTGCCAAAAACATAACACATCTGTTTTGCAGTTGCTCAATAATGAACATTTTCTGATGTGTAATATTACTATTACAAAGTATGTAATCAAGCCAAGGAAAAGCCTTTTGATACAAAAATTGTCTGTGTTATAAAATGTTCAAAAAACCACATCTAATAAATACTAGTTTAGTCCAAGGGAACTGCAGTACCAAGTATTGAAATCAAGGATAGCTCACTATTGTTATATTCATTTAACAGGTAAAGGACAGGTTAAGGAAGATGGGCCATCTTCATCCCGTTAACATCTTCCTGAAGCAGGAGATTGATCGTATGCAGAGAGTGATCAATATTGTCCGCATAACCCTCAGTGATCTTAAACTGGCCATAGAGGGAACCATCATCATGTCAGAGGTATTGTATGCTTCTTTGTAAATGAATATAATCCAATTAATTATTAGACTCGTACTT
Organism: Mya arenaria; assembly: GCF_026914265.1. Lineage (NCBI taxonomy): Eukaryota > Metazoa > Mollusca > Bivalvia > Myida > Myidae > Mya > Mya arenaria. The sequence goes on from NC_069122.1 coordinate 8,603,851, forward strand.
GATATATATGTTTACCTGAGATATTGTGAAAATGAACACACTTTAAAGCATTATATTAAGTTCTCTTTTATTCAAAGAAAAAAGTGCAATTATTGTGGTAGCCTTGGTGTTGTCTGCAGCATTGGCTGTGCGTGCATTAACTTTAACCTTGGCCATGACACAGAAATGTTAAAAATATTTAAATAAAGTATATATTTACTGTTTTATTAATTATTGAGTTCTGCCCTTTCTTGGACTGGAAAAAAATTATGAATATATCGGTGGTGCTCTTGTTTGTTAAAGATTTGTTATCAAAGTTTTTTGTCAGTAAGCTAGGTGTTTGATCTGGTGCCTAATGTTCATTAGTTACTTATTACTTTTTCTAAAGCCAAGTTTTGGGCTTCCAAAAGTCTAAATCATTTCAAATACTTTTTCATATAAAATGCAGTGATTTTATTTCTTTTTCTTGAGCTATTGAACCTGAGACTTTTAAACTTGTAGTGTACATGACTGTATGATTCTGGTATCTTTCAGAACCTGCGTGATGCCCTGGACAACATGTTTGATGCCAAGGTTCCAAACCTGTGGCGTAAAATCTCCTGGCAGTCTTCCACTCTGGGATTCTGGTACACTGAACTGCTTGAGAGGAATGAACAGTTTAATCGCTGGATATTCCAGGGGAGGCCTGATGTATTCTGGATGACTGGGCTATTCAACCCACAAGGTATAAATCGTTTTCATTAATATTTCACAGCCTACTAGTAATGTTTGATTTTTACTCTGAAATGTTGATGTTCTTCCTTGTGTGTTGAAGTACTTTCTGGTGTATCTTGATGATTAATGATAAGTCCTTGATGTTTCAACTATCACTGGTATACTGCATACATGTACATTTAGTCTTGTAAATTAGGTACTTACAGAGAATAATTGTACCTAAAAAAAATAATTCTGGAAAAAAAGAAAATTAAAAACACTTACGAATAATATCTGCGGTCAAAAGTTAGAATCTAACTCCCAGATGATATGACCATTAGATATCAGATATTGCCATTGCTATCAAGAGTTGTTGCTGATAAATGAATGACAATTTTATTTCAACATACTGGTTTAAACTTTCAGGTTTCCTAACAGCTATGCGACAGGAGGTAACTCGAGCTCATAAAGGCTGGGCGCTGGACTCTGTCACCTTACACAATGATGTTCTCAAAGCAAGCAAGGAGGACATCACAAGTCCACCAGCGGAGGGCGTGTACATCTTCGGCCTGTACCTTGATGGAGCCTCCTGGGATAGGCGTAACTGTCGCCTTGCAGAGTCTCACCCCAAGGTGTTGTTCACGCTGCTCCCTGTGGTTCACATGTATGCCATCAACTCAACAGCGCCCAAAGACCCCAGGCTCTATCAGTGCCCCATTTACAAGAAGCCCCAAAGGACCGATCTCACCTATATATCGTTCATTGTTCTGAAAACCACACAAAGTCCTGATCACTGGACACTTCGAGGTGTAGGAGCCTTGTGTGACATCAAGTAACTTATTGACATTTTTTGAAGCAAACTAGGCTTCTATTTATTAATGCAGTTTTGTTTTAATTTATTTGTTCTTTCTCATTTATAATGTTAAGAATTACTGAAATAAACTACTTAGATTTACATTTTGTTATCGTACATTTTTATAATTTACCAAGGCAAAACAATATTTTGTGGATATGATATACATGTAGAAGAAAAAACATCAACAGGGTACAATGTAGTAGTACACTTTTTACAAGTTTGTCAAGTGTAAGAATCATAACTATGACAATATGTTTTGAATTGCATCTCTTCACATTTCAACGTTTGGCAGCATAATTTGACAAATAAGGTGGAAGCGAATTTATGACTAGATTGGTTGATTGTAATTTTTAATTGTGTGCAGTGCATGGTGCTATAATCTAAAGTCTGACACTCGCCCACATGTAATCAATTACCTTCCTTGATGTTCATTTTTTTATTTTACAAAGGAATTCAGATCGTAATGTGTTCTTACAAAAATGATAGATGTGACTACTTGACAACTTCTTTTATTATTGGTCCAGCTTTTGAGGCCCACATCGTAGAGGACATTCCCTTTGCCAATTGAAGAACCTGTGACCAGCAGTTATTAAATAAATGCTCGAGATCTATACCTTTGAATTATGATAATCACTTCGACCGTGAACATTTCACCTCAAAATCTATACGAGTCCTCAACATGTATTTTTCTAAGGCAATTTTGTTATGAACGTTGATGACTATGCATTTTAGTTATTTTATTGCTAAAAGTTGCTGTGACCTTTGACATTAAGATCAATAGGGTAATACACATGTACACGTACCCTCAACGAACAACCTTCTTGTGGAGTTTGAGGACCATTATAAGAACCATAGACAAAGTCGTTTTGAATTTTATTCTGAAACAAGGACACTGACGGCATTCGCGTCGACATGAACATTACATCTATCTAAAGACAGTGCACGGCTTCAGACGCAACAGATACAAGCATGCTCGACGCAGAAGTGGTCGACTTCTCTTATATATATATATATATATATATATATATATATATATATATATATATATATATATATATATATATAGGCCCTGAACCTCCACACGGAGAACTAATTCTGCCAATTTGCATATTACCAACCAAGTACATTAACGTACTATGAATGCACTTACGCCTACAGCGAAACGTTACACATGTTTACGTTTAGTATCCATATTGATAGGTTCAGTTGTTAAAATATAACCGTATCTTAGCAATGACATCATAATAAAGCTACAGTTGCATTTTCTTTCAAATACTATTTTGTTTACTCATGACTAGTCTAGTCCCTAGAGGTATTTGTGCGCATTTTTTGTCCAGAACGTTTCTTGGTTTATTTGTGGCGGGGCATGTCTGAAGTTCATTTTTAGCGAGGGTGGACAGCGGCATCCCCAAAGTTACCATGGTAACCAAGACAACAGCCAAGATGGATGCCGTTTTCTTAGCCCATACAATACAATACAATACAATAAGTTTTATTTCAAGTCGGCAAGACACAAACATATGCAACATAAGCTCTGATGAGCTTTTTAACCGACCGTTAACAAGTGTATATGAGATCAACACGAGTAAAAATAGCTATAAAAGGAAAAAGTATTAGATATTTCTACATTATATATCATCTAAAAGCACACATATTAAGCATATCTAAAGCTGTGGAAAACGCTGCTGATCCTGACCAGTGGCCTAAAAACTGCTATAAGAACTTATGTAAATAAAACACTGAATTATCAATACCAGCACAAAAGTGCGACTGCAAAGAAAAATGGTTTTAAGAAATCAATTATCCCCCCAAATCAGATTTGAGAAGAACTGATCAGCAACTTTCTCACAGAGGGTAACTACATTAGCTAAACATTCTCAGTAACATATTAAAACATTTAATGAAATCAGAAATGAGATTATACGACACATGTAAAACAGAATGGATGTTATGATGTCCTAAACAGTATTACATGCATGGAACAAAAGCAGAAATATTGACTGCAAAGATGCAACAACTTTGTCACAAGCAAGCACAACTCAAAAATAATAAGCACAAGTTGACATGCAAACATACAAAGGCAAGCATAACGCATAAACTGAATAAGGCAGAAAGCAAACAAAATATTATTTGGGTATACGCACCTGTGCTGTGATTAAGTTAGAAAAAGAGAAAACAATAATTTAATTTGATGAGGAATTACAGGCAATGCATCTACAGTTTTGACCATTCCAGGAAGCCATAAGAGATTTAAATTGATTAAAGTTTGAACATGTTCTGTAGTTTTCTGGTAGTGAGTTCCACAGCACAGGGGCAGCATATCTGAAGGAATTCTTACCAAATTTAGTTGTTTTCACTCTAGGGATTTCCAAAATATTTGTGTATCTGAAATTATATTTAGATTTTCTTTTATGTACTAATTCTGATAAGACAGGAGGTGCTAAGTTATTTAGTATTCTGAAAGTTTCTATTGCCATGGTTTTCATTCTTCTTATATGTAAGCTTGGTAAGTTAACTTTAGCTAGTAGGTTATTGTACGATGATTCATAGTCATTGTAGACAAATCTTAGAGCTCTTTCCTGATTTTTTTCCATTTTTTTAGTATTATCTTCAGAACAGAAATGCCATGACATTGGACAGAAGTTAAAATTTGAAATTATAAATGTATGGAATATAGTAAGCTTATTTAATTTACTTAAATTAGACCCAATTCTTTTCAAAACATTAAGTTGTCTTGCTGCCTTTTTACAAATATTACTTATATGAACATTAAAATTTAACTGATAATCTATGTCTACACCGAGCAGCTTAACAACTTCATCGCAGGTAATATCAGCTGGACCAATATTAAAAGTTGGGTTTTTTTCAAAAGTTCTTTTTCCAACAGCTATAGCCTGAAATTTATCTGGATTAGCTTGCATACAATTAAAATTAAACCATTCAATGAGAATTTGACTTTCTTGTTCTAAAACGTTTTTAACTTCATTAAAATCAGGTGAACTAAAAGATAGTGTGTTGTCATCTGCGTAATTATAAAGTGTTCCTTTCTGTATGAAATAGAAAATATCGTTAATAAATACATTAAAAAGTAAGGGACCTAGTATGGAGCCTTGAGGCACACCTTTCTTTATATTTTTCCATGAGCTGACGACATTACCAATTTTGATTTGCTGTTTGCGTCCAGTGAGATACGATTGAAGAAGAGTTGTTGCTGATTCGGATAAGCCATATGCAGATAGTTTACTTAATAAAATGTTATGAGGTAGGCAGTCAAATGCTTTTGATAAATCCATTAGGATAGCTGCTAAGTATAAATTTTGGTCTAAGGCATTTTTCCAATCTTCTAGTAATTTTAAAAGTGTAGATTGGCAACCATGGCCTTTCCTAAATGCACATAAAAAGTTATCAAAGATACTGTCAAAATAGTCAGAAAGCTGTAAGGACATAACTTTTTCAAATATTTTAGATGGAATTGGTAAGATACTGACTGGTCTATAATTTGATTTTGTCATTGTGTCGTTTTTCTTATGTAGAGGAGTAACCTGGGCTTGCTTAAGTTTATCTGGGAATACTTGTGTTGATATTGAAAGATTGACCAGGTCTGTTATTGGTTCAACAAGTGACTGCTTACCTAATTTTAATAATTTTACTGATATTTTGTCTGCTCCTGTGGCTTTTTTCACATTAAACTTGTCAATAATTTTAGAGACAGTCCCTGAGTCAGTACTCTTAAAGCTAAAATTACTATCTATGTTTTCTTGTTTTATTTTATTTAAACTTGGATGGTTATTCTTATCAAAAATATAATCCTTCCCTATACTATCTGCTACATTTACAAAATAGTCATTAAAAATATTTGCAACTTCCCTATTTTCAGACACTATTTTTTCATTTTCAGTTAAAATTATTTTGGGTTGTGAAGTACTTGATTTATTTGACAAGTAAGGTTTAATTGTATCCCAAAAATCATTTTCCTTACAACCACCTATACAACGTTCTTGGAAGTAGATGTTGATCGATTTCTTTTTTAGTTTATTTACATAATTTCTCTGTTTTCTATATTTTTCGAGGTAAATAACCATGACTAGTCTTACAGTATTTATTATAACTATTTAACATAAACATTAATTGACTTAAATGTTTGAACTAAGTTATGTACATATGCTAAGCTTTCTAACACGCTGACCATCAAGGTCAGCAAAGGTCAAGGTCATGTCAAGGTCGAAATGTGAAAAAGTGCTAAAATATCAGTTATTTACCTCAAATTGTTTTTAATCATTCGCAAACTAATGCAATATTGCATTTAAAGATTATATTTAAATAATATGTTATCATTTCCCATAATTATAATCCAAAAGTGAACCGCATAGGATATTTTGGTAAGATACACCAGACCATTACTTACCACCTCCTTATATCGACTTTTCTGAACAATTTCTAATCGTATTTTTAATCAACAAACAAATAATATTCATTTTTTTTTTTTGGGGGGGGGGGGGGCAATTAAATGATTTAATTTATATGTTTACATCAATACTTTAAATTCTTATAAATGAATTACCTGTGGCAATGTATCATGTATGAAACATTTAACTTGAGAATAAATTACAGTTAATTTCCTTTAAAGGTTACACACCACCTGTATTGGCATTAATAGTTTAGTGACAATCAGTGGATTTTGGAAACAAAAGTAAAACAAGCAATGGTATATACCCAAATGAAAAGTCTCAAGTATATGGAGCTGGTGTGATTAATTGCAAACAAGTGTTGAAGATCGAGAAATCCAAGATGGCCGCCATAACTTGCAATTACAGTTAAAACCTTATATTGGAATGGGGCAGTAATCAATAAAATATAGGGGTGACATTTTCACATCGATATAATACTTCTCCTATACTGAATTAGCTGTTGTCTTGGTTACCATGGTAACCTGGGGGATGCCAGCTGTCCTACCTCGCTAAAAATGAAATTCAGACATCCCCCCCCCCACACACACACAAATATACCAAGAATCGCTCTGGACAAAAAAAATGCACACAAATACCTCTAGGGACTGTACTAGGCGTAGTGAATATATAATCATCATAATTACATAGCACAATAACCGTTTTCAAGAGTAGTTGATTTCATTTAATACCACGACCCCACATGAAGGTTATCACGGTTGAATAGAATCCTATGTACATAAGATAAAATAAAATGGCAAACACCAGAGCGACTTTCTTATTACAACATGTTAAGACGTCGTCACTGACGCTCTCTGACATCAATGTAATTTCACTCACTGGAGCTCGTGGTTCAGCATCGCCGTCAGATGATGACGCAAATGTTACGTAATTATGCGACGCATTACTAGCCATATCGTTACAGCAGCATTTAGGCAAGATAGGTCGAAATAACAAAATTATGAAGAAGAAAAGATATACACATCCAATTAAACCGTCTATAACATCCATCGTGATTCTCAGGTTTGTATGCGCACTTCTCGATGAATTCATATAAAACGACGCTAAGAACAGCATACTCCCATACATATATAACAACTGCTGAAACACGTACAGAAGATAGACTCGAATGAACCATTGCTTGAACCACACACGGTCATTCCATATCTCCTTTACCACACAGAACACCTGAATCGGCAGAATAAGTAGGCTAATCACTGGGAAAGGGATATAGTTAATCCAATAGGTAATGTCGTACAAACGGTCCTCATCTTGTGGCGGATCGTGCTTCAGGCTTTGAGCGCTTGTGTAGTTTATTGCCAGCCTAAGCCATCCGAGTAATTGTTGGGCCAGAAGGCCGAACAGGCAAACATATTTTATAACTAAAAGTTTTTTATTCACTTCCATTTCCTCGGTCTAGTACAACTTCAACTTTCACAAAATGCTAGACAATTACAAACAACACTCAACAAAGAGACTTCAATCTTCTTACAAATGTTGTATATTTTGAGCTGCTGGTCTCCCTTTATGCTACTTTTTATAAATTGACATTTAGGTCAGGTATTTACTGAAACACCAATATTTCCAGGTAAAGAACAACAACGTAACAGTCTCTAACATGGATGTGCATTTCCAAAGTATGTTCCAGTTCCTTTTTAGATAAGTATGTATATACAGTAACTACTATCCCACATTTGCACCATTTAGTATTCTCATTCTATGTAAAATCAGCTTTATAACTATCAGTATGTTAAAGTATGTATGAATAAAAGTTATTTTCGGCCTTGTCTCTAAATATGCTGTGACGTAGGCATCATTATTCTGCAGCAGTGTTGTGAGAAGTACGCGGGTAACTGCCAAAACGCGGATCTGGTTAGATTACACAATATTCTAAAACACTATTTATTTATTTTGAAACGAACTTTTATTGATGCTGTTGTTTTTTGGCCGATTTAGTCACCCTTAAAGCTGCACTCTCACAGATTAAACGTTTGGACAATTTTTTTTTTTTGTATATTATTCATATGAAACATGCATATATGTTAAGGTATATGCGATTACAGTAGACTGTGTGTAAGTCAAGTTTCCAAAACGTATGGATCTCCTTTGTTGAATATTTGGAAGTGCTCATGTAGAAAAAATCATATTCCAACATATTATCGATATAACCTAAAATATAACATAATTTTTTAAGCCCGTGCCCGTGAATACTGTTGTTTTTTTTAATCTTGCCTAATATTGAGCATTGTCACTTAAAGGGACTCACTTGCATTTTTTAAAATAAAGTCGTAATATAACGTTCCTGAATTGGATGACATACATCAATGTAAATGGTTGATTGTTCTGAATTGATATCACCAAATCAGAATAATTTATCAATCAACCTTTAAAAAACTAGTATTTAATTATACATATACAAATATGCATTCACAACAAAAGCCTGAATTGAAGTATACAATGAAATAAAGAATCCAAATAACTGCAAAATATGTAATAATCGCTCAAATGAAACTATCTACTTATCAGCCGACTCAAAAAATATCAATACAGAAATGAAAAAAAAACAACATCTGACCGTAAAATACATGTACATTGTTTTTGTTTTAAGGCTGTAGGCCGCTAGGCCGCAGACTTAAAAAACCGTATATCGGAATCTTCCATCGGCAAATTCGACATACCATTTTCAACATTTGCCGAAAACATGTGCATATGGGGTGTCAACCCCAGCGCTCTTAGAATTGACCTTACGCCAGGAATTTGATTGACGAGTCAATTGACCAATCAGATAGCCGCGCTGATAAGCCCGCATCGGGTTTGTTACTATCCGCCATTTTGTCCGACAAACAAGTTATATCCGTCAATAGTCGTCAATGTTTTTTCCGCTGTAAAAATGGTTAAAAGATGCAGTTATGGAACCTGCAACACTGACAGCAGATACACTGAAAGACTTGAGAACAATATAAAGTGTGTTAAATATTAATTTTAAAATGATATAACATGTATATTGAAGTTGATGTTTTATATTTTATAAGAGCGTTTAGCTGCAATCATAAGCAACTAGCTTACTACCTTCAAGTTCGATCATTATAGTCTAAACGACGTTCTCAATACCTCAATTCTTGTTGGTCATATATATTGACGCCCTAAAATAAATCTAAAATTATATTGCATACAACACATGGCATCTCATTACCCTTTTAAGGGTGAAAACATTTCTGTATTGTGAAATAACACGTGTTTATGCAAACATTGCAATACTCTGTTATACTGTGCATGATCATGATTCAACAAGCCACACTGACTCAGGAATTATGTAACAACAATTTAACCAAAGACAATCTATGTTACATGTCGAACAGTCAAACCATTAGTTCATAGTCATCCCGCTGGTTAACCACGGCCGAAAGTATCTTCTTTGACGACTCCTCTTGTTTCTGGATAGCTAGACAGGCTTTCGTACTAAGGGTTGACGCTAAACATTTGGTATGGCCTAAGATTGTTCAAAGGAGCAGTTTTATTTACGACGGTATTTATAGTCAGAGGAAAATATACATTTAAATGTATGCATCCATCGTTCCTGAAAGGTTAACATTTTAATTTAAAAGTAATGACACAATTGTATCTGTAAATAACAGATAACTCGATCTTAAAAAAAATAAAAAAAATATTCACTTAGTGTACAGCGTCATTTGTTTCAAGAGGGAAGATTTTAATAGTCTTAAATGGTTATTATACTTACGATAAATGAAAAAAACAACATACCCTTGCTGACACTTGCAGTGGGCGTCTAGTAGGCGTTTTTTCAAAGTGTCAACTTCCAGATTAACTACATGGCAAGGATTAGATTTCCGCTGACTCGGGTGTACTTCACCTCGAATCAGGTCCGAATTCTCACTCCCCTCAAATACTTGTATTTCTCTAATGTAGCTTCCGGATAAAAAAGCAGAAGCTTTCTGTTTTTTTCTTTAGCGATATTTGTTCTTTTACGTATTCTAAGCTGATATTGTCAGGAATATCCCGGAGACCGAGACGCCTTTGTTTATCCGCCATCTTTGGTCAGTGTCGGACATAAGCGGAGTAACTTCCCCTGATTATCGGGGGCGTGGCCTATCGAGCCATGGCGTAAGGTCAATTGCAAAGGTCAAAACACAAATTTACATTACCTGTCTGGTAAAAGCTAGCTACGGAGTTGCGTTCTGCATTTTAAGTAGCTTGCTAAAAGGAGCGCTGTAATTCATAATATTTGCGGTTAATTTAGTGCGAATAAGCTGCGTTTTTTGCGTAATTACGCGATTTATTAAATGATTTATTAAATGCCCCGAGACACAACTAATGATATAATTGTGTTATCATATTGGCATGTGCAGTTTTTTTCGATAGGTCTTTTTCCCATTGATAATGTAGACCATACAACCATTACTTTTTTAATACATACTAACAATATGTTACCATGACTAATTGAGAATTTAGATCACACCAGACTACATAAGTTATCGTCGCCCTCACCTAGTTTACGGTGTAGGCTGTAGCATAGGAAAAATAACATGTCCAAATAACTCAAAATATACAAATCACAGAAATAAGCGTATAATACTAGAGCAACCTTTTTATTACAACTGTTCTAGACGTCTTTAAATGCAATCTTTTTCACGCTGTGGCTTAAACATTTCAATTTGGTGTTCGGCCATACAGCGAAAACAAGGAGACAGAGATTGACAGTTTTGACAGTATAAATATGAGGCACAAACCACCAGTAAGGCCGTCTACGACATCCATTGTGTATATGACCGTTTCAGCATCTCTGTCTGCGGTAACCACATAAAACATTGACGTGTGTCCAATACTCCCGTACATGCTATACAAGGGGGGGGGTCACAAAAATTCTACACACTGGTAAAGCAATGTTTAATGAGAAATATGTCATACCGTACGCCGTATGGAGAAAGAGAACTCTTGTAGGCAGTAAAACTATTGCAATGGCTGGAAAGGACATGTAGGTTTTCCAAATGATGTCCTGATATTGCCTCCAGCGACAGGTTGTGCTTGTGTATTTGTACAATCGTGAAGTTGAGAGCAACACGAACCGAACACGAACAACATCTCAAGGCCCTTATAGATGTGAACTAAATATCGGATATTGGAACACAAAAGGACTAGCCTCAAAGTGTAATTCTCTTGATATATTTGCCCTTGCGGAGACATATAGGGAGGAAAGTAATACAGAGTTTAAATATTAAGCAAGCTCAGCGACTGCATTTCTGACGGTTTGGGCGTGATACAGGTGTTGACATCTTAATGTTTATATCCCAAATAAGATGTAGTGTTATTACTACTGGATTTGCTCAACAAATATATTATCTATAATATGTCGATGTAATAATATTCGACACGCTGCTATGTATTGTATTGTATTACGATAACACTAGAAACATTCGACAGATAAAGAAAAGGGTATCGTGGTTTATAACTAAAATTAATAGATAACTATAACTTTTTAAAGATTCAATTTTTATCGAATATTCGAATATTCGATCGAAAGAATTACCGAATATTCGAATATCGATTTTACCATTCGTTTGCATCCCTAATAATAACGGACATCAGCATGAGAGATGTGAATCACTGTGACAACATTTTCCGATATATATGCAGAATAAAGGTACAATAATTCAGACATTTATGCAAAAAAACTACAGAAACAAGCTCAGTGGCAAAAAGTTTAAGTTTACGTAAACCCGGTTTAATGGCACTGGGCAAACGCCAAAGACATAGAACATAAAAACAAAATATCACAAACAAGAAACATGCTATAAAGAAAACTGAGACTGAAGAACGTAAAAAAATACTATGTACCAAAACATGAATAAGTTTCAAGACCAAATGAGCACTACCCTTACTGCCGAAGTATTAACCAATACTTGTGATTTAATAAATGACTTATGACATGATATAAATGATATAATAGACTGTGTAACTGCAAATTTGAAAACTGTAGGGAAATGTTCATAAAATGTTCTTTCATAAACCCAACATGGTTTGATGCTGAATGCCATAACTTGAAAAGGGAAAAATAGTCTTGCGCGAGTACCGTCAGAACGGAACAGAGTGAACTTGAAACAAATGTAAAAATGCACGAATAACGTTTACCCCCCCCCCCCCCCCCTAAATCTCAATTGCATTATAGCGAACAGTAAGATTAAAATAGAAGTTGTCTTTATCATTCAACGTCATTTTGGACAAAAGTTAAACGCCTATCAATAAGGTGTCGAGTAATCCATAACATCATGTCTACCAAAGAATGGGTTAGGCACTTTGATTATTTATTGAATATACTATAGCGGCGGACAGAGATAAACCTTTGATAGTTGTTGAAACAGATGAAGACTTGGACGAGATAGAAGAATTTATAGTAAAAACAGACAATAGAGAAGAATAATGATAAGTGAGACTTTCCATTTAACACCTAAAAGCCGGAAAAGCAGCGGGACCTGATGCCATTGTATCAGAGCTTTTGTATGTATGCAATTGATTTAATATGTGTTATACTTGTTCATTTATTTAGTAGCCTGTTTAAAAACGTACAATATCCAAACTGTTTGTGTGAGTCAAAATCGAAACAATCTATTAAAAGAATTATATAAATAACGCTAATAATTATAGAGGAGTTTCCTTGCAAAATGTACTGTGGTATATTAGTGTCCCCTCTAAACTTCTTTGTGCAAGTGTTCGTAAAATTTCTGAAAATCAAGCTGGTTAAAGCACCGTGGATAATACCTTTATATAAAATTATACTATTTAACGCATGGTTAATATACAGAAAGGCAAATTGGATGTGGCTTTTGTTGACTTTCAAAAATGTTTTGATACTATTAATAGAAGCCATATATGGTATATTTTAAATCGGAAAGGAGTCAAAGGGAAATATTTATTAATATCGATGTTATGGATATCGTGGTAACTATTTACAAAGCTATATTGGTTTAAATCATGGTTGTTTAGCAAGTCCAAAATTGTTTTCCTTTTTTATTGACGAATTAAGTACTTTCTTAGAAAGTAATAATGTATATGGAATACAGATGCATCCATGCATATACCCTTATTCTGTCTCAATGGGCGTATCTTTACTATGTTCATCACTATTGATTGGCGGATGTCTTTAGTTGAAAATTATCCACATTAAACAGCATCCGGATTAAGTTTGCAAATCCGGATTTTTCGCAAACTTAATGTCTTTGTTTTTCACCAAATTTTGTTTTTGTATTATTGAAACCGGTTTGGTAATACTACTTAGAGATATTATCTTATTCCTGATATTTTATTTAGACCTTTGCTATGTTCATCACTATTGTTTGGTGGATGTCTTTAATTGAGAATTATCTACAGTTATTTATTCAATGAAGTAAACAAAATCATTACTCGTTCTACTCTCAATTCCGAGTCGAGCGAATAATAAATAATTCTGAACTTAGCCACATCTGTAGAATTGCACATTTATTAACCTTTTCTATTTACTTTCTTATAATTAAACCTTTTATTTTCCTTCATTTGTTCAAAGTGATGTACTGCGTCTGTGTATATAAATATTATAAAAAACATTCAGTATTTTTTAAAATGAAGATTTAATTTTGTATTGGCAACTTAAAGACATGAATAAGGGGTAAAAAACTAGAAAGATTGTGAATTCTCCCAAAATACTCAATCCACTTAGAAGGGCTTAGCATTGAAATGAAATTTAAAAATGGGAGCAAAACCTAAATCATATTCAATATAATATAGGATTGCATACAGATGGCTCTGTTATTACTGGACAAATATTAAATATAAAATTAAGGGACATGTTGATCAAAACTGAAAGTTACTGGAATTATACTTGTTTGCATTTTATGGAGTCAGACATGAAAAGAGTTTTTATGTGTGATCAGTGATCTAAAGGCTTATTATTCAAAATAGGTCTCTTGTTAAGTATTATTGAAAAAAGTTCTACTATACATTGCTGAAAAGCTTAGTAACCTGGCTAAATATTTTGTTTAAGGCTTTTATTTACATTTTTTTTTTTCAATTGAGTTTTGTGAAATCGTGTAGTTGAGCGCAACATGAACCCATTCCAGTACGTGTTGTATAAGAAGACCAAACAGGCATAGGTATTTCACCACCACGTACCTCAATGTCTTCGCCATATTCTCGTCATATTGCGTTATGGAAAACTGCTAGAATGATCACCAATCAATCGACAAACAGCTCCCGGAATTTATTTGCACGAATTATTGAAATAAATATAAGCCGCATCCGTTCACAGCAACAACAACGATTAGAATAAAGTAATTAAGTCAAAATAATATTTTATTATTATAAACATTCGTCTCATTTTAGTTTGCAATAGAGTAGAATGAGAAAACATTTCCTCGCCTATATTAATACGACCCTGTAAAACGTGCATTCATTTTATTATTGTTAACATCCGTCTCATTTTAGTTTGAAATGCAATCAAATTAGTAAACACTTCTTCACCTATATTAATACGACCCTGTGTAACGTGCATTCAGCCTTGCAAAACGTCACTGACTAATAGACGATCGATGTGCCTGAGGTTACGAAGCTGAACCAAATATAGGGCAGACGTGCAATCCATCAAGACAAAAATGCATGAACATGTAAATTTATGAAAATTGCAGAGACTAGCCAAACACATTAGAACTATAAAAAGTATACGACCCAAGGTCAAACAAACGAACGAGAGTCGCACAACGTTTAACGTCACCTATACAACAAACACAGAACACATGTACATTAAGATACATTTCGTATTAAATACAGGTTGGTAGTTCCACATATAACTGCCACCAAAACAATAGTTCACTGAATTTGAACTCATTTTGAAAGCTTTGATAATGGTGGTGCCCATTATTGATAAAATGGGAGACTGCCCGTTTACTAATGCAACAACATTTATACGATGTATTGTGTCCCTTGCTGATTGTTGATCAAAACACATGCATCACATTTTGAATATACTTTGAATGCACTTTAATGATGATGATGAAGATGATGATGATGATGATGATGATGATGATGATGATGATGATGATGATGATGATGATGATGATGATGATGATGATGATGATGATGATGATGATGATGGTGGTGATGGTGGTGGTGGTTGGGGTTGAGGTTGTGGTGGTGATGATGATGATGATGATGATGATGATGATGATGATGATGATGATGATGATGATGATGATGATGATGATGATGATGATGATGATGATGATGATGATGACGACGACGACGACGACGATGATGATGATGATGATGATGATGATGGTGGTGGTGGTGGTGGTGGTGGTTGTGGTTGAGATGGTGGTGATGGTGGTGATGATGATGATGATGATGATGATGCCATCTTTCTGTTCGTCCATCTGCATGCTTACCGAATAAAACCGCTAAGTTCAAGGCAGTTCAAGACGGTTTGTTACGACAATCTAATGATCTCTTTTGTTTTCTAAGAGAAAAAATCAACCTGATTTAAAGACGTAAGTACTATGTGTATTTGCCACGTGCCCTGTCTATCTCTTCGTTCGTGTTGATTACGAATATTTTGTCATAAATAAATAATTGGCATACTAGACCCTCTTATTTCAAGTGTAGTATTAATATGAACTTACCGCTGCCTCAATGTGCTTGAAGTAGTATTGCCGCAAACGTTATACATGAAGTGAGACATACCAGGAGTGAAAGGCAAACCTTTGTCATGCGTTAATGCAACTCGGTAGTATTTCACTATGCGGTTCTGATGCAGTTGGGTGACATTATTGTTCAATTGTATTTTGCAAAATATATGTTAAATATGCGCTTCTTTTTATTTTCTTCTTCGTTCTTTCTCATACTATATTTTTTCTACCTCAATACAGTTGATTAATTTAGAATAAAGTTGTTTTTTTTTCTACAATAAATGTTTTTGCATTTAACGTCTATCATTCAATTGCCTAAATTTTAAACATCATTTAATATGAGCTTGTATATTAATAATAATATGATTATAACTCCATCACTAGTATCCGCCTCAAATGCTAATTGTAATTTATCATAACAGGGAAAGGAACTCTATTAGTTTATTTCTACCGTTCCAATCCTGAAATTTGATTATGTATTTGTATTGAAATGTTGATAAATTTTGCTCAATAAAATATGTTTAAACCAAATATGCGCTGTTAAGATTTAAATAAAATATACAAATACTACTTTTATAAAGACCAATAAAGCGGAAGAATCTATACTATTTATTTTTTAATAGTATTTCAAATGATGAATAAATTCAACATCTATCATGTAAACACTAATGATTAAAATAACCTGCATTTTAATTGATGTATTTTTGCACAGCCTTGCTAAAATCAGGTTTAAACAAACAAAGAAATGAAGTAGACATTTTGCAGTGAATCTGAAAAGGTTGCAAAATATATATTAAATATGCGCTGTTAAGATTTAAATAAAATATACACATACTGCTTTCATAAAGACCAATAAAGCAGAAGAATCTAAACTATTTATTTTTAAAAGCATTTCAAATGATGAATTAATTCAACAATTGGTGAGAACAAATATAAAATCATTGATGAACTATAACGGGGAAAAATCCAACCCAATATATGTTTGCGTCGATATAGGGTATAGTTAAGATGAATAATGTAAATGGTTTGTTACATTATAAGAGAGAAAACAAATGTGGTATCTCCTTTTGTGAAATCTTAAGATAACATTTTTCTCAGATATTATTTTTATCACTTGTTGAAACTTATCTGGAGTTTCACCTTAAAACAGTCTCAATTGAAAGACAAGGAACTGGCAGCTGTAGAACAATTTAAGACACATAATTTAATCAAAAGAAAACATAATGTAGACCATCAATTTCCACTGGCTATGATTTTTCCAATATTTACGTTTGAAACTTAAATGTTTTTCAAGACAGCGTAAAAGTATGCTAAGTCATATGCAAAAGAGTTTCTACTCTTTTATTCAACAAAAATATATGGATTCTTGAACACAAGCCCTTTTTTCGTATGGAGGGAAAAGACTCTAGTCTAAATGTAACCGGCACACTTTTTATCCCCTTTCTCTTGAGAAATTTGAAGTTATTCAATGTAAAATAAACTGAATGAATGAATGTATATAGATGAGTTATTAAATATGTATGAATAAATGAATGAAAGGCAATATTTCTTGAAAAATGACATTGTTATTATTTGTGTTGTTCGGATTGTTAAAGTAGATGTTTATCTTGTCCATAAGCTGAATTCAACTGCACACTAAATAAAGCAGTATTCTACATCATATCTGTAGTAAAACTGCTAATAGCATTTTTTTTGCATTGAATACAATTCTCGCTTAAGAAAGCGAACAGAATTTGTGAATATATTCACAACTCAGACCAATGACCAATACTAAGAGGTTTCTTCATTAGTCTCATTACAAAATGATACAACCACGAAGCCGTGGCCACAACCGATCGACAAAAGGCACGAAATAAAGTCATTTAAGAAACAAACAAACACTTGAAATTAACTTAAAGGACCAAACGTACCTCACATAATGGTTCAGTTTGGTCACATCTCCATAACGTGATTTTGATTGACTTAAACGGACCGCGTCATGCCGTACACCAATAAATGATTGGCTGGCGGGTATCTCTTAACCCCCCCCCCCCCCACCCCGGCGTTTTTTAAACAATAGATACATAAAAGGCAGGGATATTTAATGCCAAAATATATACCATCACTTACCTCCTTATGGCCTGAACAACCGAACCAGATAACACAGAAGCTCAAGATTAGCCTCCCTATAAAACTGTTTATCAACTAATTGTTTTACAGGGTTGTGGTCTTTGGGACGCGCCCCCTCCAAACAAGTGGTTATATGGTAATATACCGAATTTCAGATAAATAAATAAAGCCCAAGGCATAAATCAGGTCTCAATACAGATGCAGAAAATTACTTTTTACAACTGTAGAACTATTTATTCAATTTTGAATTAACGGGGGATGGCTCCGGGGGGGGGGGGGTGATTCCTTGTGTTGTGTGTGGATGTGTGGATGGGTTAGATCAAGCATGTCGGTTATTTCACTTAGATAGAAAGCCTACTTACCTTCCTACCTTCCTGTCGTGGATTTAAGCCCTACGCCAGGCAAACTTTTTTCTCCAAAATTTCCTTTACTCGTATCACAAGTAGAAGACTTTAGTGCTAAATCGGCCTAAATCGGCCGGAATCGGCCTGAAATGCTAATGAGGGGAGGAGTGTAGTGTTTGTGGGAAATAATAATCAGTGCGGTTTTCACAGTCTGTTACATCGCAGTGCTAGTGTTCGGCAGTTTTCGGTTCGACCTCATCACTAGTCGCTCTTTCTCTTATTACGTTTAAAGACCAGCTTTCAAACTTAAAAAGCCAAAGTCATGAATTGAGGCTGAAGACATGTGCAGAATATCTCTTTTACTAATGAAAACTAAGGTAATCGCAAGCTACTTCTATGAACTTTGACTTAGTAAAATACAGTACAATACAATTTCTAACTGAAGTTATAGACAACAGAAATTGATTTTCTGTTGTTTAAGCAACAGCGATCCCGATCGTACAAACTTTTTGTACGATCCCAACCTATGTCTTCACATGCCATCCCTAAGTAAAATATATAATCCTTATACTTCATGCCTAAGTTATTGATTTGTAATCAAATTCTATTGCCAGTAATAGTTAGAGTGACATTCTCTTCATAATCTAAAATGCGATTCAAATGTACGCCTTTACATGTGTTGTTTTTATATTCCAAGTTATATAACTTGTTGTTAGTCTTTACTTAAAGCGACAGTCCGCAAAAGTAACCGTATTTCAAAAGTTTTTAATAAGTTCCACATTGTTTCATTTAAATTATTTTTTAAAAAATCGCTTTAATAACTTAGATTTAACAAATTGAAAATTGCCGAAAGTTGCTATTTTTAGACGGCAAAAGAGAAAGTAGGTCTACGGTTTTTCCGACTACTCTTGGGGGCGATACTATTTCCCGGTCCCGGTCTCATCCGGTCCCGGTCTCCTCCGGTCTCTGTTTTATAGTAGCTATCGGGCGTGATCAAAAAGGTGTTAATGACCGCGGGGGGTAATAGGATTACAAAAGATTACAGTTGATTAAAACATTAGATATTTGATGATAATTATGTCACTATTTATTTCAAATTTTATATCAATAAAACATAAAATAAATTTAGGCAAAGATAAAAACATGAAATATGCACATGTACTGAAATTAATGTCATGAATAACAAACACATTGAGTGTGTGTTTTTTTTCATAATAAATTCAGTTATAAGTATACTATTGATAATAGTAATACAAAAAATAACAATGCTTGACTACATGTAAATCAAATTTGTAAGTTATCTCAGTACTTCAGGAATTCTATTATCCTTCTTTTGTTTAACTATTGATTTTGTTGCAGCAGATGCGCTTCCACGACCAGTTGCCTTATGTATTTCTGCCAACTGATCGTCTAATTTTATTTTTTATGCCGACGCATTTCATGTGGAATCTTAAACGATAGAGTACCAGTAGATAAAGCTGTTATGTATATGCAGCTTGCGTGGAAATCGTGGCTATCGTGAGGAAACGTGTTGGAGCGTGTCAGAGCGTATCAGAACGTGAACGACAATCGGGGATACCGTAGGAGAGCGTGACGCAACGTGGAGCAATAAATGGTAGAAAAGTGTATATCGTAACAGATCGTGGTAGATCGTAGCAGAGCGTGGAGCTATCGTGAGACGTCGCAGCGAAGCGGGATGAAAAAATTTGTCCACGCTGGTCCCGATCTGTTGCGATTGTACTCCACGTTCTGTTACGCTTCGTTACGTTCCGTTACGTTTTGTTACGAAGGCCACGCTATGTCACGATTAGAAAATGAATCGGGGCAATCGTGGTGAAATTTAAGTTTGATTTAAAATCCGTCCCGATGCCCAAGATGTCCCCGATTCAACCACGTTCCGTTACGCTCCCCCACGATCACCCCGATTCGACTCCACGCTCTGTTACGTTCGCCACGATGCTCTGGAATCGGGGACATCGTGGTAATCGTGGCCTAATATAAACCTAGCATTAGCGAATAGCACAAAATTATAAACGAAAAATGGAGACATAATGTGTTGATTACTTCAGAATGGCGCAACTTCAAAGAAACACTCTTCATCTAGTAGCTTTAATGTCTAAGCACACGCATAATTACTATAATAGGATGTTATAACATTGCAACTTTTAGCTCCAGAAAATGTGTTTGTGTACTTTTTCTCCATTCATTGATTTACTTGTTTACATGCGATGAACATTGTATAATGTTTTACGCAATAAACATATCGTATCGTATCGATATGAGTCGGATATGCAAACATGGAATTTTTCAATTGTAATCATTTATGCTTAAAAATTTTTATGTCGGGGGGGGGGGCGGTAAACATAAAAGGAAGAACAATAACATAACATAACATAATTTAAAAGGTGCAATTCTAAGTTACTTCATACTCTAGCCGTCCTCAATCTTTTATGCAAAAAACATGAGCATTTGTACTGCATCGCATCTTTCTCTACACCTTTAACACGAATTGCATAAATAGTGTATACCTATAACAAATTGCATAAATTAAGACATAATGTTTATATATTTTATACCATTTTGTTACATATAAAAACAAATAAGATTGTCAAAATCGTGTTATAAACATCAGCAACACAATCCGTTGCCTGGGGCCATAAGTTATGAACCGGGAATTATGAGACCGGATGAGACCGGATTTTACGAGGAGAGACCGGGAAATAGTATCGCCCTGCGCATGCGCAAGAACTTTGGAATCCCACTGTTTTTTCTATTTATATAACCGTTAACTCTCGGGGGCCGATAGTTAAGAAGAGATATTGAAAATGACACGAAAAACTCATTTCTAGGTCGATTTGAACCAAAAATTTTTTGGATTCGTCAGTCAGGAATGCTTATCAACACATAGATGATTTTTTTTTTTTCATGGCTAATTTGCCCGATTTGCGGACTGTCGCTTTAAGTTATTATGATGAAACCGTTTTTTTAAATGACTTTGACCCAAATTGACACATTACTCCAATCCAATGGAACCTACTTACTTAAAACATCTGACTCAAAACAAACAATCACCAGATATATCTTCGCATAAGCCCCTTAAACAAGTAGCATCATTATCTCTCAATATTTGTAACAGTGACCTTGATCTTGATACAACTATCTCCTAAATCTGTCCTTAGCTAAACCTTTCATTAAACAACCTACACATACAGTTTCATCACAACAGCTGAAATCAATCGAAACTGTTGCGCTATTATCATTTTTTTATTCGGAGCGAGGAGTTCCGAATGTATCATTTTCCTGCTTTAACTAACAGCGAAAAGCATATGTTTGACACCCGCCTTCCTGCCCGTTCATTCAACCAACAACGTACCCAAATCTAATAAGAAGGATTTTCCTTCGATTAATTAGATTAGAGTAAGCATGGTGTTAGGTAAGTTGGATTCGATAATAATTGGATTCAACAGCAACTTTTCTAAAAAAATAATAATTTGTTCTTTTCAACCGAGGATGAAAATATTAATATGTAATCGCTTTACTAAAGCCACAATGAAAGGATCAAGTTATCACCCATCAATATTTCTCACTCATTATTACGGCATTTTATAAATATGCATTAACCTGAAGTGGCGGATCCGTGGTCTACTGGTAACACACTTGTCTGCTATACCAGGATCGCAGGTTCGATTCCCTGCCGCACCTCTAAAAATAATACTAATCGTCTTCCGGGTGGATGAGTTGCTCATTTAAGGTACGACACAATAGTTGTAAGTGGAGGCAATTTATTAAAACTATTAAAATGTATTCACTGATGATTAACCATGTTTCACAACAAGCATGTCCGCGACTAATTCTGTAATGAAAAATGCACCAGCTATTTAAAAATGGCAGTGTCAAAGGCCACATGCAGTAGTAACGCTACATGCACCGGCTTTAAAGGTTTTAAGGTAGTATTCAATGATCATTTATTGGAATTTTGGATGCATGGTAAGCGAATATTATTTCAGTATTATTGAACCGGGTTTTGTGAATAGGAAAAGAAAGTGAAATAAATATAACGAGCACAATTTTACAAAATCATGTGTTTTACCTTGTATGATTACAAAATAGAGCAAGTTGCACTCGATCTTAGTTGAATTTAAGAACATGACTTGATGTGATGAAACACTTATTTGTACATCGAACACCTTAAATGGCTACGAGTGCTAGGTCATTTACCGCATGACACATGTGGGGGTAGGGTGGGGTTGAGGGGGGGGGGGTAGTTGGTTTGTAGTGGTCGGTAAAAAGTGTAATGCTATAATGGTGCGGCCAATAGCTTTAATGTCAAATTTTCAACACTTATGTCAAATAAGGAAATGTTCACTGTTTTGAAAAACACTCGTACTTTATAATATACCACTTTTGCATTTCAGTGAATGAATATGGTGGTTCATCAACATGATGAAGCGATATCGACCGAATGCGTAGCCCGTGACTTATATGACTGTCTAGGGTATGCACGGGAACCCGGGTGCCCGCGGGCCGGCCACGTTTTAGCGGAAACCAAGAGAGAGAGAGAGAGAGAGAGAGAGAGAGAGAGAGAGAGAGAGAGAGAGAAAGAGTGAGAGGGAGAGAGAGAGAGAGAGAGAGAGAGAGGGGGAGAGAGAGAAAGAGAGAGAGAGAACGAGGGAGACATTCTTTATTCATTATTTTCTGCATGACTATTAGATATAAATTGATGTCAAGACATATACAAAAAAGAATAGTTTTCATGTTAATCAAATACGGCAAATGTAAAATACAACGAATACCACATACATACGATACTGAGAGCGACATGTTGTAAGGGTATAAAAACTATAAACCGACAAGAAAAATTGATGTTGTTCATAAACTTCATAAGAAGTTTGGGGCGACGTTCTAGGGCCTTCACTTAATTCACGCCATCTTTATTGTAGTTACCAAGTACAAACCGCAGAAAAAACATGTTTATTACAAAGTTGATACATGCATTCACAAAACATACCGTTCACAGATTTGTTCCATTAACGCTCTAAATGCAAATTTCACTGTTTCCACACAGCACACTATATTGCTGTACCTTATGGACATGGATGTTTATTTTATCATAATACATATTTCACCTGGGGATGAACTGTTACTGTGCATGTACTTTAATTTGGTTATTAGGAAACTATTTTTCTATCAGGACCATACTTCTCGTACTTCATTTTCTTCATCCTGTAAATAAAGATTAGAACATGAACATGATGAACATAATTTTATTCGACGTATACCAACAAGGTACATAGTCATACAATATAAATACATTTATATAACGTGAATTCAACATGTCACATAATACAGATTCGATAATAATTAGATTAGTTTTACAAAATAGGAATTCACTATGAAATTACAACCTATAAACATCACCAACATAATACCCATATACCTTCTGACATAAAGCAGACAATATTAAGGCTTCGCCTTTCTTCACAGTTGTTTAACAAGAAAATATTGAATAGTCAATATTATCGCAGTGATAAAATTTTGAGGTTCCAAATTTTAAAGGCATCAAATTAGTTCTGCTATATGAAGGAATGCAGCAACAATAGGTTTTGGGACTAATAATAATGAAAGTCACTAAAACTTTAAGATCCGTTCACACTCACACATAACATCTACACTGTGATAAAAGGTGCCTCATTGGCCTGACCAATACTAATTGGAGCATATTACGAGATTGTGTTACCAACTGTTGCTTTGAAGAACTATTAATGAAGCACCATTTAAACTTTGAGGTTTCTGTTTCCGTAACGGAACATAGTTGTAACTCGTAATTGTAGTTAACCAATTTAAGAAGAAAATCAGAGATGAGTACAAATACATATTGAATACTTTCTTCAACTTTATATTCAATTTATAGGCCAGCAAGCATCAACTCACACAGTATATAGCAAAATAACGAAATTATGACACCATGAACAGATTGTTCAACTTAAAACTTTTTAATGAAAGGACTCCCTGGTCACGAAATTATAAAACATGACAGCCAAAACGAAAATCATTCATTCCGAAAAACATTTCAGTACTCCCTGTTTACAAGAAGGTGTATGTCTATAAGCTGCTACTTTTACATGTCTTACATCGATAAAGAATTATACACATTGTCACGTTTTAAAAAGAATCAAAACAAGACGTATAAGGCTCTTACAAAACTAAACGGTAAGGAATGCTATGTTAATTTTGAATTATGAAGGTGCTATTTAAAAGGCCGAATGGCAGCCCTTTATTGATTTTGTATACGATTACATCTTAGTGTTCATACCTGAGATTAATTGCCAGGGCAATAAAAACAATGGCCACTAGACTAATCACGGAACCTATAACGACTGCTATTATCCAAAGTTGAGGATCTTTGCTAGCTTCACTGAAACTTCTGGGCGTTATAGTTTCTGTTAGTTCCTGGCCTGCCAAGGTACTTGAGGAGCCTGTTGGTATTTCATTTGTCGGTTCTTGGCTTGTCGAGGTACCCAGGGAGATAGCCGGGGTATCCTGTGTCGGGTCCGGGCCTCTCAATGTACTTAAGGTGTAAGACGCGATTTCTGTTGTTGTGTGTTTGCTTGCCGATGTCCTTAAGGTGTTGGACGGAATTTCTTTTATTGGTTCATTGCTTGCCATGGTACTTAAGATTCTACTTGTCATCGAATTTAGGATGTAAGAAGGGAATTTTTCTGTTGGATCTTTCTTTGCCGCTGTACTTAAGATGCTTTTTGGGTTTCCCGTTTTCGTATTATTGCTTTCAAATATACCTAAGTCACTAGATGGTATTCTTGTTGTGGTTAGTTCATTGTTTGCCGCTGTACTTAAGGTGCTTGACGGTGTTCCAATTGTCGGTTCAATGTTTGCCGCTATACTTAAAGTGCTAGAAGGGATTTCCGTTGTCAATTCATTGCTTGCTGTTGTACTTAAGGTGCTAGACGGGATTTCCGTTGTCGGTTTTGTGCTTGCCGCTGTACTAAGGTCGCTGAATGAGAATTTTGCTGTTGGTTCAATGCTTGCCGAAAAACTAAAAATGCTTGACGAATTTTGTACAGGAGGTTCCATTGTAGTATTTATACAGTCTGGAATAAGAACATGTTTTAGCTTTAGGTTTGTATTGAAATGTTATCCCTTTGAATTACAGAATACGTTCAAAGTACTAAAAGAGCAATATCGGATGACTGGCTTTTTATTGACAGTAATTTTAATGCGATATTCTATCTTTACTGATACTTTAGATTAAATAAATAATCCCGAAGGATCAGATGATGAGAAACTAGACTGTAAACGATGTAGGCACAAACAATACAATTACCATTCATGTTCGTCTCATTTGCACGATACATGTAACTGACTTAAAGCTTAAGACATGTTAAGTTCCAGTTCTGATTCTTAATTTATGTCAGAAGGTTGAAGCTCAATTTCAACAAAAACCATACTTTATAGCAACTTTTGATCTTTGATAATATAGTGAAAACTACATGAACAACAATAGAATAACGTAATAAAATATGATAAATTAAGAAAGTCAATTCAAGTACACAATATCAAGATACAGATATGGTACCAACTCATTTTAAGCTCCGATACAAAGATTTTAAGACAACTGTCCAAAATAGCGTGAGCTGTAGTCATTTCAATGTGTAAAACTATGTTTTCATAAAGTCCCATTGTGAAATAATCATTGCGCTTACGACGAAGATCAAACGAACAAATGAGCATAACCAGTACATAAGTAAACAAATATGCTGTCAAATATTATTCGAGCTGTTCCGGCTTAAAGCCGAAAGCCAAAAACAACTAGATTCCCAAAACATATGATTAAATCCACCAACAGATGAAGCATGGTTGTCGCACTGAAGATGGTTTTCAACGTAACTCAGTTTCGATAAGAAAAAACCTAAAATAGTATATAAATATGTTTACCAGATTGAGATTTCCATGATGCTTCTGTAACATTGCCCAAGCATGTATAACAGCCCATACTGTCGCCAACATTGTAACATTGTCCATTACTTACACAATATCCGGGCTGAAATGTTATAAGTAGTGAACGTCACACATATATCTTAAAAGTATAGCATACCTCAGACTTAATACAATGCATACACATGCTTGATTTAAATAAAGTGCTCATATAATTTTAATGTACACGACACTATGTAAAAGACAGGAGTACTAATTGGCGCGAACTAAACAATTTATCAACGTAAATGGATTAGGCCGCAATAGAAGATATGAATGATTATTTGTCATTCAACCTACCATTTGCAAGCATTTCAGATCTCCACTTTTCCTTTTACAATCGACACAGTCAGAGTCGTAATAAACAAAAGCGTCCTCTTCACTGAACTGTTTACCGTCATTACTTAGAGCAATCATGTATCCTTTCGCAATTATATCGTCAGGCTTAACAACTTCTGCGTTTCTTTTTTCGCGGCGGTGCTCTATTAAATTGCATGAAACTTCCATGAATGTTTCTAGTTCACCCTTCACGAATAACGCTGACGTATTTATTACATTCGAATTTGTAATCTGAAAAAGGTTTTCATGATCTTTATTTCAAACTTTTCATAGCAAATGATAATTCCATATCTCAATATGGATGTTGTTAATGAAAAGTACTTAATGTTATATTTTATATCATAATATAAATATTGTTTTAGAAATACCTTTATTGGCACTACTTTGCAAGTCAACTGTGGCACATCTGCAATATGTCTTCCAATTACATAAGCCGTTTCACATGTTCTCTTTTGCAAATCACACAAGCCTTCATCAGGTATTCCTATCATTTCTGGAGGCTGAGATGAATCAACAGCGCAATCCGTACCAATGAATGGCTCATTGCAAACGCACGAACCTAAAAGGCATTTAGATTGCTGACAGTTTTGAAATGATAAGTTTGCATCATGAATGCATTAATCGTGAGATGAACAAATATGCTAAAGATATTGATTAAATGTTATGCTTTGACATTTTCTTAAATAAAAAAACTGAAGAGGTTGAGTGAATATAACTTAATTTTGTCATTTTTCTGATTGATAATGAAAACTGCTGGCCCACTCGTCCAAGATTAAATGTGCAACATTATGAAACAAATCAATAACAGCCGTTATTAAATACCGTTGATGCATTTCCCGTTTCCACTGCATTCGTTCAGGCAAATTGTGTCTTTAAGCTCTAAAAGACTCTCTTTAGAAAACGCATGAGCCACTGGCAATGTGTAGTTGCTTTCGGAGATGTTCGAATATAACGTTCCATTTATTTCTACAGTTACTCCAGCAAGAGCTTCGGGTGGTGGAATTTGTTCAGCTTTGACCTCATACAAGCATTTAGATTTTATTGATTCTAAATGGGAAACCGTCCAAACCATTGAGTTGGTTGCCTGTACAAAATGAGTTTTGTTTTGTTTCCATTAATGCAATGGGAACTATAAGTACACGACTAACAGCCACGAATTAACAGTATCATAATGATCATTTACAAATGCCCACATACAGTCATCAAGAGACACAAAAGACAACAACTACGATCCATATTGATATTTAAATATCGTTAACAAAACATGTTGGGACTATCGTTCTTTTTGGGAAAGGGCGCAAGTTTCTAGCGCCCACACTTAGTGTTCCACTGTTAATTAATATAAGTAAAATAAACCTTTTACGTTTTTGTGAGCCAGCATTAAATTGACGACATTACCTTGGCGACAGTTTTGCTAGTTTTTCGCATAAACTTTTATCCATGTGCCGTCAAACAAGATATTGGGCAAATATTGGGCTATTTAGCTTGTCCCTGTAGTTTAAATTGCTTTAAAAATACTAACCAGAGCGTCCAGCACACATTCGTCTATAAATGAGTCAAACTTTAATTCTGGTATACTGGAGCATTTTCTGTACGCTGGTGTATCGATTATGCGCATGCATGCCTCCCGTGCAGTTGCGTTTGAATAAATAATCTCCGATTCTCTCTAAAGCATAAAACGTTATAGAATTACTTACATACGTAAAACACTATTATTTTTTGTGAAAGAAGGTTACCAAATAATAAGATCGGTTTAAAACTGCAACCTTGCACACAAATTACGTAAACACTGAGCTGCTTACAGTACCCACCTTTTGAAGCTTATGCATATCTTTAAATGATCCAGCTTTAGGTACAAACGCAGTTTTTGGACTTTTATAGAAGTCTGTATGCATCTTAAATGAGTATCTCCCATCTCTCTTCCTTCTCTGCTTAGAAGAAGAACATCTCGTGTTTGTCGTTCGGTTAAACTCACATGTTTTCTCTGTGTTAGCATTACATGATGCAGTTGCTTCAGGGCCTTGGACTGATAGTTTCCTTGTACATTCACAAAGGTGCTGTGTCTCTATCCATGGTTTTAGATTTACATCATTGTCTTCGTTGAAAAGGTCATCAGCAGGGAGTACCCTAATAATATATGCGTACAATTAAAGCAAGTAGAAGACTTTTTTCATTAAAGGACAGCAAATAAATTAATAAACAATACTACTACTACTACTACTACTACTACTACTACTACTACTACTACTACTACTACTACTACTACTACTACTACTACTACTACTACTACTACTACAACTACTACTACTACTACAACAACTACTACTACTACTACTACTACTACTACTACTACTACTACTACTACTACTACTACTACTACTATTACTACTACTACTACTACTACTACTACTACTACTACTACTACTACTACTACTACTACTACTACTACAACTACTACTACTACTACAACAACTACTACTACTACTACTACTACTACTACTACTACTACTACTACTACTACTACTACTACTACTACTACTACTACTATTACTACTACTACTACTACTACTACTACTACTACTACTACTACTACTACTACTACTACTACTACTACTACTACTACTACTACAACTACTACTACGACTACTTCAACTACTACTACTTCTACTGCTACTACTACTGCTACTGCTACTGCTGCTTCTACTGCTACTGCTACTGCTACTGCTACTACTGCTACTGCTACTGCTAATGATACTACCTCTACTTATAATAATATAAGTACTTCCAACTCAGGTTAGGGTCACGTTGTGTTGAATTTAGCCGAATGGCTCGGTCGTTGCTTGTCAATCCGTCAAATCTTCCACATAAGCCTTCGCTGTTTTCGTAATCTCCCATCGACGGATTTATTCGTATGTTTAAGAGGTTATTTCCGGTGAAGAATATGCCAACCCGTGTACCAGTTGGAAGTTTTATCTAGGATAAGGGAAAAAATCAATCATTTGTACTGATAATAACTAACAAAGCATTAACGCTTTAGAATTTTACAAGGGTTAATTCGGAAACGGCATAAAAGCCGGATTCTTCATTTTGACAAATGAATTCATTTCAACATCAAAGGTCTTGTAATACTTCTTTGAATTTTAATCTCAAAATCAAGATGAATTAAGGCCAGAACCGTTGGATTTTGCGTATCTCTAAATGAATAAAAAAACTTTAGAATGACAACATGTATCACGTTATTCACGCTTACATTAACTAGTACGTACAAACGT
Source organism: Mya arenaria (assembly GCF_026914265.1). Lineage (NCBI taxonomy): Eukaryota > Metazoa > Mollusca > Bivalvia > Myida > Myidae > Mya > Mya arenaria. Next base: position 8,633,548 of record NC_069122.1, read on the forward strand.
GTTATGCTTCATTCTACAATCAAACAGTGTTAAGTAATTAAAGTCCATCAAAATCGTATACGTAACCTTTATGGCGTATTAGATTAAAGAAATGATTACATACGATGAATATTTTGGAATTCTGATATTTGGATTTCCTGCGCTTTTATATCAATGATGTTTTGAAGATAATTTGTAATGTTGATGATAGCAATGTCAACGCGTGATTGCAAGTCGTTTATAGATACACCTACATACTAAACTCACCTCCAATTCAGAAGAGCTCTTTTTCGTAAATTTCCCATCTAATGTTCTGTCTTTACATTCTCTAAACCTCCCTGAGTCGTATTGACCATCACAAAGATTGACAACAAATAGATCTCGTCCAGCTCGAACCGTGACACCACAGTTACAAAATATATTGTATCCATAGCAATTTGTCGTCTTTATTTGAACCTGGTTTCCAAAAAAGAGTTGGTGAAGTTAATTCTTTATCAACTCAGTAAGTCACGTGATTAGTGCTGCGGACCATTTAAAAATAAATTCATATATTTGTAGTATCATTTTCTTTCAACAGGAAGAAATGCACACTTTAAATAATTTTTTCGCGAGGTTTCGATGCACACTTGCGTAATCATTATGAAAGGCTGATATCAGATTTTTTGGCAATGCATTTTCGGATCGGATTATCACATGATCGTCATCTGATCGCTCTAATAACATCGATCATGGTTCCGGAAACCGCAGGTGCGCTTTTTACAATTATTAATACGCCGGTCGCAATATGGTGTTTTCTGCTCAATAAAGCATATGTTATAGACAAGCTACTTACTATAAGCATCATTTTAGTTTTATGAACAGTTTGCAAGTGACAAAACTTCCGACGATGCAGTAATAATCTAAACGCTAACGTACATGTATGTAGTTTCAAAACGCCAACATATATACGTCGTGTTACATCTCGACACTTATAGTATATTTGTGTTTAAGCTGTACTCTCAAAGAATGACCGTTTTGACAACTTATTTTTTTTTGTTCTTGTCTAGCAATGAGCCATTTTTTGCCTAAATGTCTAAAAACCAGTAAATATAGAAAGCTGAACGCACGGTTCACGATAAACGTCGGTAGTCACAACATCAATTCCTTCACATTAACGTCACTCTTTACCGAAATACTTGGCATTATGATTGCAACTTTTCATGGCATTTTATCCTTTTGCTTTCATATCGCGGTACCACTGTTCGTCTAAAGTCGTGTTAAAATTACTTAAGGCGTATGTTATGTCGTCACACTCCTGAAATGCCCCTCTCCCCCCCCCCCCTTCAACTATAATTTCCATTATAATTTCCATTTCGGGAAATAGGCAGTCTCATGGCGCCAGATCTGGTGAACCTGGCGGATGTTTTACACGCTGAGATCCAAATACCTTCAAGTAAAGTCAGTTATATGTCAGTGCTTTGTCTTGATACATGATGGTATTTTCGAAGTCAATGCGGCCGCTTTTTACACACCCAATGAAGCAGATCACGTAGCACAGCTTGACGACGCAATTGAACATATCCTGGTTCTTATGTCTCTCTGCTTTTGGAATTTCAACATTTTGTACTATCAACCCATATTTTTTTATTAATTTGAAATGTGAGGAGAAATATTGCAATTATTTATATGCTTTTAATAAGCATAACATAT